>NC_057802.1:398762679-398875269 GCF_018294505.1 Triticum aestivum | reverse complement strand
TCCGGCGAGCCCCCCTCCCCGCTGCGGCTGGTTCTTCCTTCACCCCGGCGAGCCCCCCCACCCCCTGAAAATCGACTAACCCAAAAGTCGATTTAGTCGACTGAAGTGTAGCTAAATCGGAGTAGCAGCGCGAGCAAGAGCAAGTGCGAGAGCAGCAGCGCGAGCAAGAGCAATAGCAAGAGTAGACCAGGCATGGGACCGAGAGCAAGAGCAGAGCAACTGCGTGAGCGAGAGCTAAAGCAGCAGCAGCTCCTACTGATGTGAACGTCGCCGCCGTGGGAGCGACGCCGTGGAGGAAGTGGCCGGCGACGCCGCCGTGGATGGAGCCGCGCCGTGTCGGCTCGGGACCGAGCGGCGGTAGCACCGTGAGATCGAATCAAGAAGAAAATGCGGTGATTAGTGTACAACCTCTTTGGTGGCGCCGATTAGGCCGCAGCTTCATCCAAGGAAACAGTGATGATGATGCTCTTCCGGTGGTGCAGGTGAAGACGGCGGTGTGGGAATGGAGGTGGCGCGAAAGACGAGGGGAACGTCGGGGCAGCTCCTTGGAGGTGGAGGACGGGGTGGCTGAACCGGCGGGACGATGAGATCGACGACGGATCCTCATCCGGTACGGTGGATGAGGGACATCGAGGTGTTGCTGTGGACGACGTCGTTGGGGAAGAGGCTCCGGCTGGGTGGCGGACGGAGCAGGGTGTGGGGTTTCGTCGTGGGTTTTCGCGGCCTCGGTGTACGAATGGGTGGGCGGATGGGATGGTAGTGGGGAACCATGGCTTAGAGACGCGCTTGTCCGAAATGTGGGGTAAGTTACGAAAGTACCCCCACCAATTTGAGGCGGTTCTTTCGGTTCAGGGGTACCACCGGCATTTTGCGTGTCGGGATTTCACAGGAGGTGGGTGTTTTTGCGCGCGTTGTAATTTCGGAATAGCAAGGCGCGGGTTGAGATGGAGAGAGTTGTCGGAGCACAACGAGACAAAGATATAGCTTAAATATTTCGGGCTAACAAGGCGCGGGTTGAAATTTCCGGACAAGCCTAACGTGTACTGTACCAAATCAATGTGCACTACAAATGTCATTCAAAACTTTGAATTCATGTTATGTTCAATTAAAATATTTCGCTACGTGTATAATGCATGCAACCTACTACTCAAATGAACGTTTTAGTGCATTCCAAATGTATATACTACCGCTTCAATATGAACTAAATTTGAATTCGTTTCTCTATTTGAATAAGATCTACAATAATGGTTGCTGTGAAGTCAAAGCATTTGAATTCGTTTCTCTGTTTTAATAAGATCTACAATCATCATTATTGTCAAGTTAAACCATCGTTTGTGTATTATCTTCACAGCACACCACATGATTAGTCTCGAGTTACATATGAACTATGTGTACTATATGAACTCAAACTAGATTTTTTGAATCCACTTTATTTTGATTTCAAATCACATTACATTTCTAGCTCTAGCTAGATCTTCATAATCTAAACCATGTCTCATATGTATAATGTGTTTATCACATTATGTATGGTGCCCCGCCCCCTACGCCTACAAGTATTTAGATGTGAGTTGCAAACACCACACGTTACCACAAATTCAAATAAAATGTGAGAATGTTCGATATATAGTATTGTTTAGATTGTTAGATATTTAGTTATAAGCTGCAAACGCCATACATTATCACAAATTCAAATAAAATGTGAGATTGTTTGATGTATAGTATGGTTTAGATTGTTCGGCATTTAGCTGTGAGTTGCAAACACCATGCATTATCACATTATGGTATAACATGTGCACAACACGTGTATCACCGCTATATTCATGCATGCAATGTTTAAAACACTATGATCTCCTATTCAAATATATGAATCCGCTTTCATATCAAATTATGATCTTTGTTAGTCTCTTACACCCACACAATCCTCTAACCTTTGTAGCTACCACTAACTTTCTCTCGTGCATGCACATGCCCTCCTAGCCCTCCCCCTCCCTCGGCATTCTATCCACCGGGCACATTCATTTTTTCTTTAGGTCGTTCTCCCAGAGTCTCCACAACTCCTTTCCGACACACACCGATCGATAAACCGCTCCAGCGATGCCTGCCTACAACATACACACACACCTTCAATCTCCTCCTTTATGTGTCCTTGCCTCGTGTCTCTCATACGGTCAGACACACATGTAAACTCTCGCCCCTCTTTTCATCGATCTCACAACCGCACACTCCTCCCCTATCTAGCTAGTAGTTGGGCCTCTCGCACCACTTCCTAGCTCCATTCTCTCTGTCTATCCGTCTCGCTGGGCCTTATTTGCCTCTAACAAATGGACGTACACCGACCGATCTCTCGCTATACATATAGCTAGCTAGTTCCTTATAACTCGTTTTTACCCACACGTCAATCGATCTACCTCATTAGTTGTGTCTCTCCCTTCCTCCGACAAACAACAATTGATCTACCGATCTAGTTAGGTTTGCTTACCAAACACATGGTTCCCCTTCATCATCCATGGATGCGTCCCGACAGATTTATCATGCACAGGCACACACAGAAACACATCCACACTCTTACTGATAACATTGTAGTTCCACCCTCAGTTTGTCTAGTAGGCCTCTCCCACCATCTTCGAGAAGCAACTCCATCACCCATCCAGCACTCTACCCCTCTCCCTCCCTCTCCCTCCCTCTCTCTCTCCTCTCTCTCTTTGTCCCATGATATTTCCCGTCCTTCAGTTATGTATGGATGTCGACCGATCTCCCTCAAGACATAGCTGGGTCTCTCCTTCTCAACACATATACGAGTCGTTCTACCTCTATAGTTAGGCCTCTGCCTACCCCTCCCCCACCCCCCTCCCCCCACACACACCGATACATCGAGCGCTCTAGTCATGTCTCCCTGCCACACACAAACTTGACATGTGCCCTCTAACGTTCCGGTAGGCCAGTCGCGCTATATCTTTGACTTGCACACACACACAATTTCGATGGCTCTCTTCATGGATCTCGCACCCACCCACTTGATCCTCTCTTTGACTCTATCGATAGCTATGACCGCTCCCTCTCTTCTCGTGCATTGCCTGACCCTAAGTATGATATGGATGGGCCTCCATTTCACACACATTGCATGCAAAATTTTGTTTGAGATGTCATCGACACATATTCCCACAAATAATTCACGAAATCAACCCCCACCCCACCCCACCCCCACCCCAAAACAAAAAACACTCACGAACGCGGTTTGTATCTCTCGCACACACCCACGTAGGTGGGGGACGTGCACGAAGAGAAGAGGTGCATGCACGACGCACGTACTCCCGTCTCTTTCCCAACCACACCCGCACGGGTACACGGTGGAGCTCATTTCTGTACAAAAAGGCAGCCCACATGGTAATTTGGCACGTGTACTGGTTGTCCACTTGGTGGAGGGAGGATCGTCTACCACGGGTGAACAAACAAATTGCGACTTGACGTGTTATGTTAAAAAAAGAGGCAAACCATGTGGGGCCTACCTTAGAGGCAAGGCTCTATACACTGGAGTACTTTTGATGTGTCCTGTCAACTCGCAGAACGAGGAGAAGCTTGCTTAGTACGCCGTCTCCCCCGCCCACGGGCGTGGTGGCTCGCATGATGAGGTGAAGCTTGCTCCGCCTTACGCCCGCTCCCTCGCCCATGCGCGCGGTGGCTCGCAGGACGAGGAGAAAAATTTACTACTCCCTCTGTTTACTCCTCGCCAAGCGCAAGGTTATAGGAGAACGAGTAGTAGGTGCCGCGTCATTTATAAATAAAGTTTTTTTTTCTTCAGTGGCACGTACGCAATATGATAGGTTCATATGGAGAGAAAAGGAAACCGCTCCACTATATACATAGTCAGGACGGGCCAGCCTACACGGTTGCTTGCTGGGGTTGCTCTCTTCACACTCTCTCGCACAAAACGACTGTGGCCACATCTCTAACATCCCGGCGAATCACGTCCGCTTGGGGAAGGGGTGGATGCTTAGTGTAGATGCGGTGGCCGTCGCCGACGGCGAAAACCCACTGTCGGCACGTCCCAATCAGGGGTCCCCGCCGTTCTCTCTCACAAAGCCGGTGAGGTTGCCTTCGTCCCTTGCTCACTGCCGCGACATGGGCAGTTGCCGCCTCCCGCCGCCCTCCTCAAGGTTGAGCTACGTCCCTTAGGTACAACTCCCTTTACAGCCGGCTTGCACCACTGCTCCAGCTGCCCACATCACTCCCTGTGGATATTTATCTACTTCTTTGCCCCACACATACCTCTACTGGCTTCTACGTACTGTATTTGTGATGAGTTTATGTCTCATCAACTAGTCCCAGTAATCTTATTCCAATCACGCTTCTTCAATTTCTTTGCCACAGGGATGCTCATCTCGATTTTGGTGAAACTGCACAAAATGATCCGATGGTCAAAAGGTTGCAAACTTCATTTATTAGGAAGCTCGAACATTGCCAGCAAATTGAAGCCTGGTCAGGGTTCACGGTTCAAGGGCTAGGGACTGCATGGATCGTTTTTTTCTTTAGCTGCCTCTGTTCCAAAATAAGTGTCAAGTTTAGTAGTAGTACAACTTTGTACTAAAGTTTACACAAAGTTGAGACACTTATTTTGGAGCGGAGGGAGTACATATTTGCTATGATCTGTCAATCATTGAGATGCAATAGCATGCATGTTAGTCTCCTTTGTATTTGATGAAATGTTGCAACGGGCAACCTTGGACGCAAGATACATGTAACAGAAGCTGGAAGCTTCATAGCATTGTACAAATTTATCTCGCTGATAAATTACAGTACGTACTATACTAGTACTTCCTCCGTTCCTAAATATAAGTCTTTGTAGAGATTTCACCATGAACCACATGCGGATGTATATAGATGCATTTTAAGTGTAGATTCATTCATTTTGTTCCGTATGTAGTGGAATATCTACAAAGACTTATCTACTAGTAATAGCTAGCCCCCACTAGTAGGAATTCTCTATCCTCTCCTTGAGCCACATCATCAAAATTGATGTAGCCGTTAGATGAAGTAAATCAGTCCATAATAGCCGTCTGATCTAGACGTTGAGAGGCTCCGCACTAAGCCACATGCAAGCATGCAGAAATATCGTGGCACATGCATGTGAGTAGGTTTTAAATCACATCAACATGTCTGCATGCAAGCATGCACCGGTAGCATGCATGTAAGTGAGCTTTTAAGTCCCATTAACATGTCAAAAAGAAAAATATAATCCCATTATGCAGTAGGAGTTGGCTGATCTTTTTTCCTTACGTGGGATGATCTAAATGATGATGGGAGTTTATTTAGTTTGGCTACCACATTTGTCATGCGGTTATAGAGTTTTTTTAGTTCTATGAAATCGATAATTTTGCGCAGAGAGATATACCGCTGTTCCGCGGCAACGCGCGGGGACTCATCTAGTAATATTTAGGAACGGATCGAGTACTATGTAAAGAGTTAGGTGTCGCATGGTGATAGTGTGAGGTGGGCCATGTAATCACTGAGCCTGCATGTTTTCACTGCTCTTGCACGCCTCTGCCGTAAGAATGGAGAAAATTGTCATCTAGTAGTAGTACCTCCTTTCGCCGAAAGCGTGGGACATCCAGCAGTCCTACCACCTCAGTAATAAAGACCAATGAGCCGTCAAATCACATAGACCCAGCAGTAAGTTGGACGGACGAAGCAACCATCACTCTTGCGCCAGTGAGAGGTCGCGTCCGCTCTGCCCGGGCATGAATTCGGCACCGATTCTTTGGAGCGGCACTGACCGTTTAGGGCGGGAAGCGCGCGCGGGCGATGGAGGGGCTTTGGGTGGGCCAGGCTGGTTAGGAGCGGACGTGGCAGCTGTCCGCATGTCCCTACCAGACACGCCCGAAAACGAGAGGATGCACCGACTCTCGCGGCTAAAATCGTACACTACACAACATCTCTCTGTAGGAGTAGGTCGATCTGTCGCTCTCTCTAACACACACATGCTGTCAAACACACACACACACACACGCACACGCACGCACCTTGGTCCCATTACACCTTCTAACGTGACTTATTACACCTAGACGGAGGGAGTAGTAAGTATACGAGATACGGTGGCACACTGACTTAAGTCGAATACAAGTGCCCAAAATTTGTGTGCATGTTATAATAAGGATTCACTTAAAATAGTACGTGAGTGAACAGAGGGGTCAATTGGACAGTGTTCCCGAGCAGTAGCGAGATGTGTGAGGTAAGATACACCGCTGGCGCTTTTAATTTTTCTTATTAATTTGTTTGTTTCACCCTCTGACTGGTGGGACCCAACGTACTACATGGAGAGAGGTAAGGTGACTAAGGCTGCATTATTTCTGCACCACTGTGGATAGTCTTACCACCAAAGCCACATGACACGATTATGATTGAAATCCCAATGACTCCCACACACACAAAAAAACACGACATGCTTGTCACACGAATGCAGGAATGTATAAAAGGTTATTTCCCTCTCGTTGAACATAACGGGAGGGTTGTGTAGCTGGTTAGCCTGTTCGCTCATCAAACTTGAGGTCTCGGGTTCGATAACTACACTTGAGCATAATTTGTGCCAGGAGGATTCTTTGACTGGTCAAAATGTTTTCTAGGGTTTGCACGCTTCACACTCTCTCTCCAGTATATATATACACGCTGGAGCCTCAGCGCTTGTAGTTGCTCTCTTCACACTCTCTCGCCCTCTCCCGCTGGAGCCTCAGCGCTTGTAGTTGCTCTCTTCACACTCTCTCGCCCTCTCCAGATCTAAACAAGACTTCGTTGGCCTCTCTCTCCCCTCACTGCTGCTCAAAGAGCCGGCAGGATCCGTCCGCCGGGAAGGGAAGGAGGCTTAACGCTGTCGCCGTCGGCGAGGGACTACCGGCGCAGCTGTTCACTTTCCACCCAGCGGCGGCGCGGGAGGGCCTCCGACCCCTTCTTCTTCGCCGCCGTCCCGTCGCCCACCGAACCACGCCCCAAGAACCTTAAGGTATAATTTACTTACTCCACATGCATTGCTCTAGCTGCATGTATACCATGAATCTAGGACGTGGTTCAAAGAGGAAAGGAGTGGGGGAAAGTAGTGGGAAAAGTTGTATATAGCATGAATCTAGGACGTGGTTCAAAGAGGAAATGAAGGGGGAAAGTTGTATAGCATGAATCTAGGACGTGGTTCAAAGAGGAAAGGAATGGGGGAAAGTAGTGGGGAAAGTTGTATCGCATAAATCTAGGACGTGGTTCAAAGAGGAAAGGAAGGGGCGAAAGTACTAGTTCAAAAAGGAAAGGAAGGGACAAGGCTGTAGAGTTTGAGCAGGACTAGATTTGCTGCGCTCACATAGGGAAAGGTGTCTAAAGATAACAAAACTGGGACCAACACAAATATGCTCCTTGGTTGTTTGTTCTTTGTTGCAACAGACTGTGCATGACCACAGTACATCGGTAGATGCACATGGTGCTGGTGCGTCCACTGTCCCGTGCAACTCATTAGCTGTTGTTAATCTAAGGCCCTGTTTGGTTAAAAACTCCCTAGTCCCTACCTGCTTGGTTCCAGGGACTAAACATGGACTAGAGGTTATTAAATGACATGCTAAAAGACCATGTTACCCCTAGTAATGAACTAATAGAGACAAGGTGCGATGCGTGGCAGGGGCAACTGTTGGAAAAAGTCCCAAAAAGACTCCCTCGGGGTCTTCTTTCTTTAGTCCCAAATGCCCACTTTTAGTCCCTAAAAGTCCCTCCTGTTTGGTTTAGATGGGACTGACACGGAGTTTTTTTAGTCCCTACACCAAAATGTCCCTGTAAACAAACACCCTCTAATAATGCCGCTGGAAAATTGATGCAATGCCACAGTTAAAAGCAAATTACATGTTTAACGAATTTTATTGTTAATATAATCTCTATGTTAATATTAATCAATGCCACCGTTTGAGAAATGCTACTGTCTTGCTTTCTTTCCCATTTAGATAAGGTAGATGCTTCTTTTTGTTGGCTTCTGTGTCATCCACCGTTATTGACCACTAATTGTTTCCTTTGCACCTCTGTGTAAACAGGGTTATCTACTTCACCTCGTTGCCATTGTGACCTTTTGTTGCACTGCACAAAACACTTTTGTTTTAAGAGTGTTTTGTGCAGTTCAACCAAAATGTCACACCGACAACGTTGCTTGATTGCTTGATCTTAGTGGAACTGCACAAGAGGAGATCTTACTTCCTATCCGTTAAGGCGAATTTGGTTCAGATCTTCTTCTTGTGAGTTGTTTGAATTCCGCATCATGAGAGGTCAGTACTAGCCTTCTTTCACATGATTCTGCAGTGTGCTTTCATATGTTGTGCTACTTGTACGATAATGTTGCTTGATTTTAGTGAACTGCACAAATGGAGACAAGACTTCCAATCTGTATGTGCACCGTAATATCCCATTGAGGTAAGATAAGGATATTTCACAACTGTTGGCCTGTATTTTGCCACTTTCATCAGAAAATTAAGTTTAGTACTATACTTGTGCTCCCTAATTGACATGCCAAATCTTACATTGAAGGCGAAGCTTGTCTGTTATTGAACCAAGTGATGAAGGGGAAGAACAAGCGGAAGAAAAACAAAAATCAACTCCCGGTGCTGTAATGAAGCACTGGAACTGTGATGACACAAGTAATGATATAGTTTTGCATCTTAATTTATTGCTATGGCTGGAACGAGCAATTGTTTTGCCACTGATTTGATGCCACTCTTAATGTAATATGTAATTATCTCTACTTGTGCAAACAGGGATCTTCTTTGAAGATACCATATATTTTAGTGGAACTGCACAAGAAGATGTTGGAAACATTAAACTAATCGAGGAGTATATAGTAAGCATGGCCACCACCGTAGATAGCAACAGATGGTTCCGGAGAAGTGCTTCATCTGTATGCTCTACACAATAAGCCTCCTGACAAAGGTTGGTACTCGCCCACTGATTTCATCCATATGATTGAGCTTTGTCATCTCTATTGGTGTTGTGCTACTGTTTAGATACTGTCATGAAAAAGTGGTATTGTCCTTGAGAAGTGCTTCATCTGTGCTGTTTTAAATATTTCCTTTCCTTTTTTTCGAGCAAACAGGGATGCTAGCATTTAGTAGTCCTCTTGTCTTTGCACAACAGGATCATCTTCCTCTGAAGAAGAATATGGAGTACGTGAAGTGACTAGTTCCGATTATGCCAGGATGAAGAAGCCCTGTCTATCTTCTCATCAGAAGGAGCAGTTGAAGGATGGTTACATTACTCCCCACAAGACCAAACTAACTTCAGCTCAGAAGGACTGACAAATCTCCATTTTTTTGCTGTGATGCGCGAGTACAATGTTGTTCTAGGATTCTTTCTGGTGAGTTCCATTTTTCTAAAAGTGTGCTCTACATGGACCATGTATGTGCCTGTTGAAACTGTCAATTCATAGTACAGTTTGCTTTATACTAATCACTTTTTTGTATTTGTGCAAACAGGGGTGCTCAGCTTGATTTCAATGGGAACTGCACAAAATGTTCATGAATACATCGAATCATTCATTTCCACCACAAGAAAGGAGGTGCCGATAAGTTCAAGGCGTTGCAACATATAAGGGCGAAATCATACAAGCTACGCGCGAATTTGGTTGATTTTGGTGGAACTGCACAAAAAGAACAGCTGGTTTATTTAGCACGAGGTGCCATGTCAATGTCCGAACTGATGGCAAACCCTGCCCATTCCACAATCGTAGGCATTTGATATTTTGGAATGGGACAACCTTGTCAAATTTTGCTCATTGATTTTAGCAAGACATGCGTTTGATATTTTCGAATGGGACGCCCTTTGCTGTCAGCAGCGTCGATCAATTTTTTCTTTATTCTTTAGTTGTGAAGTAAATATTGCCTCTGACATGTGAGTCGCTGAGATGCATAATCATCGATTGTTTTGAATGTTCTCTATGAATTGCCAGGCCTGTGTGTTTGATTGCAATGTACAGAAACGCTAAAAAGCTGCTCAAACTCTTTGTACTCCTTCTGTTCCTTTTTACTTCGCACATTGTGAAAGTGCATACTTTTTTGTATAAGATTGGTCAAAGTAGAGATACTTTGACTGCAGACAAAACTTGTATGCAGACTAGAAAGGACCGGAGGGAGTACATGTGAAACTGCTGCAAACGAGGTGATCACCCTGGGAATAATGCTAGTACGTATTGTTTTGCATGTTCATCCAATGCCAGTGATACAGGAATTCGAACTAATCGAAATAAATTCATTCATACACGGTCGGAATTCATATAAACATGCCGGATTTCATTACATTTCATACATTCTTCAACTAAAAAGGGGTGCGCTGGAGGTATAATTAATTAACCGAAGCTACCCACCAGTGTCCCGCTGAGCCGAACAGAAGCTTCAGTGACTTAACTGCAGGTGCAGTTGCGTAACTGACATGTGGCCTGTTGGGCCCATGTGTCAGTCAGCCAACTGCACCAGTAGTTAAGTAGAAGCATCGTTCTTCTCCAGCGCAGCTCTCCGACTCCACGTCGCCGCCAAGAAGCTAACCGGCCGTCAATGGTCAACCCGCCTAGCTTGGCTTCAACCGGGGGGTAGCAGCGGTGGCCTTACTTTGACCTGAGCGGCGGCGACCTACCGTGTTCTACTCTTCCTCGTTTTCTGTGTGGCGCGGCCTCGTTGGCAGCGGGGCGGGGCCTCGGCGGAGCCTGCGATGTCCTCTGTCTCGTTGCCGGCGGGTGGTGCCTCAGCGGAGCGGTGGAAATCCTCCCCCATGTTGCCGGTAGGGTGGGGCCTCGGCTGAGCCGGCGATGTCCTCTGCCTCGTTGTTGGCGGGGCGGGGCCTCGGCGGAGCCGGCGGTGTCCTCTTCCTCGTTGTTGGCGCCGCGGGGCCTCGGCGGAGCAGGGCCTCGTCGACGCCAGCGGAGCGGGGACTCGTCGGAGCCGGCATTGTCCTCTGCCTCGTCCTCGGTCTCGCCAAACAGTGCCTCGCCCGCTTCATCGCCCTCTTTGCTAGCCTTTTTGTAGGCGGCCGCAGCCTCCGCCACCCGCATGCGGTACCGCCAGCGCTCGAGGCGGCCCTTGCGGGTGGAGCGGTACGAGTCGAGCAGCGCCTCCTGCTCCGCCCGCTCCGCGGTGATCTGCTCCTCCGCCTGCAGGTGTTCCCGGAGGAGATGGTGGTTGTAGGCGGCGTCGGCCTGCGCCTCCCGGAACTGCTCCTCACGCATCTGCCTCACCCTGTCCATATATTGGGCACGGGCCTCGCCGATGGTCATGGTGCAATGCACCAACGAGGATGGCGCGGAGGAGGGGGTTGGCGCCGGATCGTCGACTACCATGTTCTCCATTGGGACGTCGTCGTCCTCCGGCTGCCTGCGGGCCAGCCGGTCGGCAGCAATGGATGCCATCTCCTTGTGGTCCGTCGTTCGCCCCTCTCGAAGAGCGCTGGAGCGCGAGGAAGCCATGGTGGGCAGTAGTGGTGTGGACAGGAGAAAGGGAACGGATGCAGATGACTGCGGCTATGGCCGGCGCAGCAGTTTATATAGCAATGGTGGGCGGGCGGAGGGACGAACGTGTGGCGCCGGAGTAGCCGCCTCGGCAACCGCGTATCATTAATGTGGGCGGCAGATGGACGGACGGAGGCACTTGTGTCGTTTGAAGGCGGAGCAATCGCCTGCACCGGGAAGCGGGGCGGGCGGCGCTGACTATTTCGGGCGGAAAGCGCGCGCGGGCGAGGAGATGACTTTACTTGGAGAGGATGACAATGGGGACCCACCAGGTCCATAGCCTCACGTACGCATGTGCCTCCTTATTATATATATATATAACTATAATTTATTTTCTTCCTCCTGGTTTCCTGACATCACGGTCCCACACCATTGTCAACCTATGTAGTAGTCAATAAACGAGAGAATTGCACAAGATGCGGCCGACAGCTGGGACCAAGCAGCTCGAGCAGTATTTGTGTTTTTGAGGTGTGAGCACTGCTGAGTTTTTCGATGTTTAGCCCAGATATTAATTTTTCTCCTCTGAACAACAACGAAAACATCGCTGCAGGTATTAACTGGGCGAGCTGTGGCCCGTCTAGCCCAGGCCAGATATCCAGCCCAGATATTAATTTTTTTCAAGCTGAAAATGGCTAGCCCAGCTATACTTTTTTTAGGAATACCCAGGCAAGGTCAAGTTGTTATTCTCCGCCCCGCTGGGCTGCAAATCTTTCCTAGGAGGGATGCATTAGGCTTAACAAGAAAATGGGCTTTAAGAAATAATAAATGGAATGTAATTATAAGAACTGGGCACTAACTATAAAAAATGCACCAAACACGTGATTACTTTATAAAATATTATTTTTGGATATTGAAAATTTTAATTTCATTAATTGTTGCGAGCGCAATGTTTCGTTGGATTTTTACGTAATATAAATTTATATTGAAATTGTATTTAATATGACTAGAAAATTTCGGGATAAAAATATTTCGGATCCCATCAAAATGTGGGAAATTTTATTGAATTCTGTTTTGAACGGTTGGTTGAAATGGGTTGTACTTTTAACAAACTGTAAATGGGTTGTAGTAAATTCCATTAGAATTCAAAAATGGGCTACACATTCTTACAAATCTCAAATGGGCTATAAGTTCTCTGCCACACACTTCTGGCCTTACTAAGTTGACGCGTCCCCTAAAAAAACAGAGTTGATGCGTATGCAAGGCTTTGTCAACTTATAGTCAACACACGGTTGTAGCAGCAGTGGCCGTTGGATGTCCATCCAATGGATGCCGTGCTTCTTCTTCAATCTCGGATATTCTAGCTTCACCCGCCCAAAAAATGATTCCTCCCCCTGACATATGGGGCGCACCTTTTCGGAAGCTGACCTGTGGGCCTACTAAGTTGACGTACCAAGGGCTTTGTCAACTTAGTCAATATAAACGATTCTAGCTGCAGTGACCATACGATGTCCATCCAACGGCCGTCGTGCTTCTTCAACCTCTGGTCTTCTTGCTCAAGCCGCCCAAAGCAGCGCCGGTCGTGCCGCCAGCTCCTGCCTCCCGTGGCCGGCTGTGCTGCCGCGGAGGCCTCACCGCCCCCTACTACTCCCACCGCTGGCCAGGCCATCCCTCCACTCACCCACACCCCTGTTATTCTGCGGTGATGGCAGCGCAGCCGAACCAGTGAACCCTCGAACTCCTCTCCGCATGTGCATCCACTGCCACGTCGTCCACCGCCCTGGTGCTCTCGGCGCGGCGTGGTCAACGTGGTCAAGGAACGACTTCCATCGGACGTGGACTGTACGTGGAGAGGCTGACAGCTGTGTCCACGGCAGCCGCAAGGAAGTGCCTCCTTATTACGCGCGAAATAATTATTCCTCCACCTGACAGCGGGGACCCACCAGACGGGCCACCATATTTCGCGAAAAAAATGATTCACCCACTGACTGCTGTCGGGACCGCGATTCCGAGTCACACCGATCTAGCCTGTAACACCTCATATCACTTTGCGGCCTCACGCACGGTACTCCCACGGGTGTCGCCTTACCATGGCCCGGGACCGTTTGCGCCTTTTGGCTCACGTATATGACAATGTCGCTAGCATCCATATGACAGAGAACCCGGGCCGACATGGCTAGTCGTGAACCCAAAGCGGCACTAACGTATGGGGACAGGCATACATGAATCAACATCGAACGTGTCGGTCAGCAGCGTGCGAATCCGGGCTGTAGCACTAGGCTAACAGGACTCCGGGAACCCGGGCTGTAGCAGGCTAGGCAGGACTCCGGATGTCACCGCGTGACATTTCCCCGAAGGGACAGACACAGGAACGATATGAAACACATGCCGGCCAGTCAAGTGTCCAGAGCAGTAGTGCTGGGCTAGCAGGACTCCGGTGAACCGGGCTGTAGCGGACTACTATGGCTCAAGGAGGCACTAGACTACATTTCCCCATAAGAGAGGCTGCTAAGGATAGACAACTAGATTGTCGGATCCCACACATACCAAGCATTTCAATCATACACACAATATGCTCGATATGTGCAAATACAACATGGCATCACAACAAGACTCTACGACTCAGAGTATTTATTCATTAGGCTCCGAAGAGCCAGATATTACAAGCAAGGGTCTCATGACCCATCATTCAGAGCATACAAGTCAAAGCACAAGCGGAAGCTTAACATGTCTGAGTACAGACATCTACAAATGAAAAAGGCTGAGAAGCCTGACTATCTACTAGATCCTGCCGAGGGCACAAGATCGTAGCTGAGGTAACAAGCTAAACGTCGAAGTCCACACGGAACTACTAGCGAGACCGACGTCTCTCTGCAAAACATAAAATAGGCAAACGTGAGTACAAATGTACCCAGCAAGACTTACATCAGAACTATCTACATATGCATCGGTATCAACAAAGGGGGTGGTGGAGTTTGACTGCAGCAAGCCAGCTTTGACTCAGTGGCTAACCTGAACTACGACTGCAAGTAACTCTTTTGAGGTGGCGCACACGAGTCCACATGTTCACCATATCAATACACCACTATGGATCCGCTCCCGTCTCCCTACGAGAACGCCATCCATAGCACTCACGCTTATCTTGCGCATTTTAGAGTATCCACTTTCACCTGTCTATGAACTGTACAGGCGACCCAGAAGTCCTTTACCGTGGACACGGCTATTCGAATAGATCATATTAACCCTGCAGGGGTGTACTTCGTCACACACGCTCTCGCCACTTACCACCATGTACACCTCGTGTACCTCGGCAACCTTCAAGCGGAAGCCTGGCGAGGGAGTCGGCCACGACCTGACTAACCACACAAGTCTCTCGTCCAGGTTTATCGCCTATTCGGGTTCCATCCGCAAGGAGATCCGGCCGGGGTGTCGCTCACGGCCCCAAACGATGTGAACAGGGTTCCCAAGCCCACCTCGACGGATGGATCTACGCTTGGTACACCGTGCCACGGTGCCTAGTCTGTCCCAAGCCCACCTGTACCGGGTACCACTTGGTAGACTACTAACACAACCTACAAACACCAGAAACTAGTTGCAACTCCTGGACAGAGATCAAGTTGATTAATAAGTCGAGAGGGGTCGAGTTACCGGAACCCAATGTGTGGTAGTAACTGTTCATGGATCACAAACACAGAACTCAGTTCCTGAGGACGGTTTCAATGAGACAACCCACCATGTACTCCTACATGGCCTCTCACCGCTACCTTTACCAAACCGTGTTCACACACTTAGCTCTCACACAGTAGGACATGTTCACCACTTCCAATTCATTCCCGATGAATCAGACCTGACACAACTCTAAGCAATAGCAGGCATGACAAACAAGCATGAATGAGTAGGCACAGCAGGGCTCAAACAACTCCTACTCATGCTAGTGGGTTTCATCTATTTACTGTGGCAATGACAGGTCATGCAGAGGATAAAGGGGTTCAGCTACCGCAGCAAGTAACAGATAGATCGTTGTTGTCCTAATGCAGTAAAAGAGAGCAGGAGCGAGAGAGTGGGATTGTATCGGAATGAGCAAGGGGGTTTTGCTTGCCTGGCACTTCTGAAGATAGCATTGAGTCTTCATTAGTGTCAGCGATCACAACGTCGGAACATCGTCTACCGAGAGGGGACAGATACCGGCAACAGAGAAGAAATACAATCAATGCAATGCACAATATGATGCATGATCATGGCATGGCAATATGCTGTGGTTTGGGCTAATGCAACTAGCAGCAAGTTAAATGGAGTTGGCTTGAATCAAAGATTCAAATTCAAACTCCATATGTGATTTCTTAAATGCCATTTAATTGAATTGTCCTAAACAGTAGTCATAAGTTGTTCTAACATGCATGGAAATGGTATAGATGGATAGATTGGATTTTTCTGATCATTTTTCATATATAAATGTTTTCCATCTGAGTTATAGATTATTTTCTATGATTTTTAGAAGTTTATAGGATTTTCTGGAATTTCCTGAATTATTTTAAATCCAGAAAAGGATTAATTGCGTCAGCACTGCGTCATGCCTGTGTCAGCAGTCAACTGGGTTGACCCAGGTCAAACCTGACGTGTGGGGGCCACACGTCAGCGGCACAGGGCTAATCCCGGTCAAACCCAGCGCTGACTGAGGTTTGACCAGGCCTGGGGCCCACTGTCAGTGACTCTAGGGGGTTAGTTAGCGCTAATGACGGTGCCACGTCACCAACCACCGGAGTTGGACGCCGGCGACCAAGCCTGACGGCGGAGGATCGCCGGAGTTGCTCGGGACGGCGCTACAGGCGGTGATTTGCGGCGCGGTTTGGAGCTACGGCGAGCTGGCGTTCGCGTGCATCTGCTAGGGCAGACGGGAGGGGCTGGGACGGACCGAGCTCGCCGGAAGCGAGCTCGCGGCGGCGGCCGGAGCTCGGGCACCGACGGGTTAGGCGCCACAGCGCGTTTCGAGGCGAACTGGTGGGGTCTGCGGCTTCCTGAGGAAGCGCTGAGCACGCCTACGTGCTCTGGTGCGGCGTGCGGGTGTTGCAACCGCGGCGGCGACATGGCCGGCGGCGGGGAGCGGTCGGCTCTAGTGGTTGATGCGGCTAGGGGGCGAATCACGCAATGAGGCAAGGGGGAAACGGTGCAACGGCTCACCGCGGTTCTTCTGGTGCTGCTGGCGAGGCAGGGGAGGCACGGGGTCCGGCGAAACGATGGTGGGGATCACCGGCGCCCGAGGTCGAGATCGGCGGCGTTGGAGATGCAGCAAGGCTTCTGGCGCCGCGTGACTCGATGGAGAGGACGACGACGTCGTGGCGGAGCTCGTGGTTACGTCGGAGAGGCGCGGGGAAGGCTGTGGGTGCGGCAACGGCGAGCGGTGGCGACGAGCTCTGCTCGGTTGTCGCGGGAGAGAGACAAGGGAGGGGATGAGCATGGAGGGAGGAGTGAGAGGGCCCGGGGTGGCGCGTGGCGTCGTCCGGATCCTCCAGAGGCGCGGGCGGCAAGCAGGTGACGCCGTGGCGCGCGCGGCGGCGTCGCGGTGTCCCTCCTCTGCCTACTGGCAGAGGTAGGCGATGACTGGCACCAGGCCAGTGGGCTGGGCCGTGCTGGGCCAGGCCAGGTAAGCGCCAGGTAAGACTCCTTTCTCTCTCTTTTCTTTCATTGTTTCTGTTTTCTATTTTCTGTAATTGTGTTTGGCTTTATTAAAAATGCCAGGGCATTTCCAAAAATCATGAAACTGCTCATGATCACTGTTGGGAATATATCCTCCAGTAAACATTTTAGTTTATGATTATTTGAGCATTTAAAATATTTAATAGCATTTAAATGCCCAAATGCAAATAGAGTATGATTAATCCAGAGCCCAAATATGTCATGGAAAAATGTGCATCACCTCTGATTACTGTTTCCAGCATTTTCCAAGAATGATGAACATTTTTGAAAACCATTTGGATTTACTGGAAATATTTTGGTTGAACCTACTGAATTCCTTTAATGCTAGGGTTTAGGCAATCCCCATTTCAAATTCATTGGAAACTTAAACATGAAGCACACATGACTAGCTAGCCTAGTGCATAGCAAGGCTAGGGATGTGACAACTGCTGGGACCCACGAGCTACATCTTCGCACGCAAGGAAGTGTGTACAAAATACGATTCGCCCCCCTGACTGCTGGGACACACCAGCTACATCTTCGCACGCAAGGAAGTGCGTCCGAAAAAAAACGATTCGCCCCCCGACTGCTGGCACCCACCAGCTACACCTTCGCACGCAAGGAAGTGCGTCCGGGCAAAAAAAACGATTCGCCCCCCTGACTGCTAGGACCCAGCAGCTACACCTTCGCATGCAAGGAAGTGCATCCGGGCAAAAAAAAAACGATTCGCCCCCCTGACTGCTGGGACCCACCAGCTACATCTTCGCAGGCAAGGAAGTGCCTGACAGTCGGGACCCACCTGGTCGAAGCGTACATAGCATTGTCATTCTGGTCGCGAACGTGTACGTACATACTGGTCGATATAGAGGCGCGCACGTGTCGTAGTAGAGGCGCACACGTGTCGTAGTAGAGGCGCGCACGTAGCATGTACACGTACGTACAGCGGCCAAGGTGCAAGAAAGAAAATACGGCCATGTATGTGTACATACGGGCAGGGTCTCGAACGCCTACTCGCGCATACGTACGGCCAGGGCTCGTGTACATGGCTGGGTCGGAACGGAGAAACAGCGTCGTCATCGTGTTCATGGGGAGGCAACGGAATGCGTCGTGTTCATGGGGAGGCAACGGAATGCGCCGTGTTCATGGGGAGGCAACGGAATGTGTCGTGTTCATCGGGAGGCAACGGAACGCGTGGGAGCCAACCGGCTGGGTCGGAACGGAATGCGTGGTCGTGTTCATCGGGAGGGCTTGGACGGAACAGGCGATGGAAACGAGGCCTGGCGTACCGCAAAACGGAGGAAACGGACCTTCTACGTTCGGAACGGGGTCCTGTAGATCGGGAGGGGTGTGGCGTACCGCAAAACGAAGGAAACGGACCTCCTACGGTCGAAACGGGGGTCCTGTTGATCAGGAGGGGTGTGGGGTACCGCAAAACGGACGAAACGGACCTCATACGGTCGAAACGGGGGTCCTGTTGATTGGGAGGGGTGTGGCGTACCGCAAAACGGACGAAACGGACCTCCTACGGTCGAAACGGGGGTCCTATTGATCGGGAGGGGTGTGGCGTACCGCAAAACGGACGAAACGGATCTCCTACGGTCGAAACGGGGGTCCTGTTCATCGGGAGTGGTGTGGCGTACCGCAAAACGGGACTCCACGGGATACTGTTCATCTCCACCGTCGACCTCCTCCAGCCTCCACGGGCTACCGTCGACCTCCTCCAGCCTCCACGGGCTCCTGTTCATCGAGCCTCCACCGTGCGCTACTCCACCGGCTACTGTTCAACCACCTCTCCACGGGCACCCCTCCATCGTCTACTATTCATCCAGCCCTCCACACCACGGGGTCCTGTTCAACCACCCCTCCACGGGCACCCCTCCACCGTCTACTGTTCATCCAGCCCTCCACCACACCACGGGGTCCTATTCATCCAGAGGCAACGCCACCGCTCACTGTTCATCCACCCCCCCCCCCCCCGCAACGCTCAGTGTTCATCCAATCGATCGGCTTCAGTTAGCAGCAGTAGTGAAGGAATCACTCGATCGGGTTCAGTTAACAGCCATCGATCGATCGCTCGGGTTCAGTAACGCGTAGCCTCCAGTGCAATCGCTCGGGTTCAGTTAGAGCCCAACGCCTCGCTCGGGTTCAGTTAGAGCCAACGCCTCGCACACACACGCGTACGTGTACGAGAGAAACGCGCATCGCTCGGCCCCCGACCTCCCACCGTAACCGGGAACTCCCCAAAATTTTCCTCCCCCTCGCTTCTACCACGGTTTTTTCCGTCATGGACGGCCCAAAGAATGTCATGCAGCAGCGTCTCCGGCCCGCCCAGGACGAAAAGCCCATTTTCTGTCATGATTTTTTGTCATAGAAGTAGGAGCCCACCACATCTATGATGATACCGGGTTTTGTCACAATTATCGTCATAGAAGTGTCATATGTATGACAGAAAAAAAATTTGTTCGGCCCAAAATGTCACGGCTGTGTCTTTTTTTTGTAGTGCTTGCTGCATCCTTCGGTGCGGCAAGACGGCCGCACCGCTACCCCATCACTTACCCCTGCCGGTTCTTCGTCTCACGCGCACCACGCTCCCATGGAGGCACTGGCCGTGCTCATCGCGGCGAACGAGCTCCTGCATTACCGCCCCGTCGACGACCTCTATGAGGAGTGGCTCGACCACGTCGCCGAGCTCGTCCGTGCCGCAGGGGCTCTCCGGCGCTGTCCCACTCTCTGCCTCCCCCTCAACCAGCCGCGGGTGACGGGGCTCATGCCATGCCTCCACCACCTCAACCCCAAGACGGTGCCTTGGCACCAAGGCGCGCGCCTCCGCGGCGTGATCCACCGCGCCCGGCGCCCGCGCGTGAAGAAAGAAGCTGCCAAGAAATCCCG
Source organism: Triticum aestivum (assembly GCF_018294505.1). Lineage (NCBI taxonomy): Eukaryota > Viridiplantae > Streptophyta > Magnoliopsida > Poales > Poaceae > Triticum > Triticum aestivum. Next base: position 398,855,270 of record NC_057802.1, on the reverse strand, counting down.
CGGCCGCGAGAAGCTACACCGGCACTCCCCGCGCCACCTCGTCAACACCGCATGCCGCCTGTAGCGGCGCAGCGCGGACCTCGCCAAGACCAAGCTCCACCTCAGAAGCAGGCCCCGGGGACCACGGCCGGCTGCCGCGCCTTCACCCCTGAACTGCGTAGCGTCGCTTGGCCAGGCAAGTTCAAGCCAGATCTGCCTCCTCGCTACGACGGCACCGCCAACCCCGCGGAGTTCCTGCAGCTCTATGAGCTGAGCATCGAAGCGGCCAACGGCGACGAAAAAGTCATGGCGAACTGGTTTCCCATGGCTCTCAAGGATGGGGTCCGCTCCTGGCTCCTGAACCTGCAGCATGGCTCGATCTCCTCCTGGGACGAGATGCGCGACCGCTTCGTCGCCAACTTCCAGGGCACTCACGACCGCCCACCGACCGCGGGTGATCTACGCCGCATCAATCAGCAACCAGGAGAGACCCTCCAGAAGTACATCCAGCGCTTCAACAACACCCGCCTCAAGATCCCCAAGGTCATGGACGAAGCCATCATCTCCGCGTTCTTCGACGGCGTCCGTGACGTCAAGATGAAGGAAGAGCTCGCTATCCATGAGGAGCTCTGCACATCTCAGGAGCTGTTCAACCTGGCGACCAAGTGCGCAAGAGCTGAGGAGGGGCGCCTTTCTCTCTTTGAGCTGCCAGCTGCAGGAGCGGAGGAGAAGAAGGCCAAGGCCAAGGACATGAAGCGCAAAGAGGCGGTAAAGTGCTCGCATCGGAGCCCGACACCAAGCGAGGCAGAGATCAGCCCGAGTCATCCAAGAACGGCCGACCGTTCTGCGCCTTCCACAACCTAAACACCCACAACACCAGCGACTGTCAAGAGCTCAGAGCCATACGGGAAGGACGCTACGGTCGACGCCCCGAGCGCAACGACCGGGGCTACGGACGCGGAGGAGGACGCGGAGGCGGACGCTGGGACGACCGTGGCCCGCGCCAGGAGTGGCGCGAACGGCCTCGTGAGGACCGCTGGCAGGACCAACCTCGCGAGGGCGCCTGGAGGGACCCGCCTCATGAGGATCGGCCCCAGGGCAACGCCGGTCTTCCCCCGCTGCCGCCACCAAGAAGGAACAACGACCACCACCAGGACGAGGGGGCTGGGGGCTTCCAGGAGCCGCGTGCGATCGCCTGCATCTTGGACGGTGCCCAGGCCCCAGCCTCTCAGCGCATCTTCAAACAGTTCGCTCGCGAGGTGAACGCGGTGCTCCCCAAGCTCGAGGCCACGCGCTCGCTCAGGTCGTCCCAATGTGCCATCACCTTCAACTCGGTAGATTAGCTCAAGTGCGCGGCCACCGCTGGCGCCCTCCCTATGCTGTGCTCCCCCGTCATCAGCAATGTGCAAGTCACCAAGACTCTCATCGACGGCGGCGCAGGGCTCAACGTCCTGTCCGTCGACATGTTCGACAACCTCCAAGTGCCATATGAGCAGCTCCAGCCAACCAAGCCTTTCTCAGGAGTGACCGACGGTTCCACCACACCAATAGGGCAGGTCCGCCTGCCTGTCACCTTCAGGGAGCGCAAGAACTATCGCACCGAGCTCATCGACTTCGACATCGCGCACATCCTCCTGCTGTACAATGCCATCCTCGGGTATCCAGCCCTGGCCAAGTTCATGGCAGTCACTCATCACGGCTACAACGTTCTCAAGATGCCAGGAAGCGGAGGGGTCATCACGGTCCCGTGTGAAGAGAGGGATGCGGTGTGCTCCCTTGAGCGCGCCTTTCAAGCCGCAGCAATCGACGACCCCGACAGCAGAAGTGAAGGCCCTCCGGAGACCATCCCCAAGAAGAAGCTGCCGCGCCGCACAGGACCTCAAGAGGATGGCGTCGCGACAGGAGCCTCATCAGGACCAGCGCCCGCTCCAGGGGCGCCTCCCTCCACCGCATAGGAAAGCGCGCCTAGCGCCCTCCTTAGGCAGGGCTCGGGGGCTCTCTTTCGGAGAGCCTCAGACCTTGCCAACCTCACGAGGGAGGCGCTTGGGCACCACTTGGAAGTGTGCCTCACGGCACACTTTCCTCAGGAGAGCACAGGGCAAGGAGTGCCCACCACCCAGGAGTTCATCACCAAGGCCACCCAGGAACTGCAAGAAGTAAGAGCCATGCGCGGCCATAGCCGCTCACAAGGCGCAGCTCCCCATCCAGGCGAGGATGCCGGGCTGCGTGTCTGCGTCGACGCCCCAGGGCTCAACAGGGCCGCATCTCAGGAGCGCTTCTGGCCATCGCGTGTGGGTCGCTGTGAGGGCTCACCACACAGCTACGTTCGCATGCCCTTCGGCTTGCCGAGCGTGGCGACGGCCTATCAGCGCAACATGCGGCAAGTCCTGGCGGCTCAGGAGGCCAGGTTCCACGCCGTCCAGGAGGAGATGGAGACGGTCTTCAGGGAACCTCCTGAACCTCCAGAGCCTCCCGAGGCTCAGGGTCCCGGTGGCTCATGAGGAGCCATTCCTTCAACGCGCGGCTTCGGCTGCACCAACTCTACTTCGTCTACATAACCAGGTGACACCTTCCAAGTTCGTTTAAGCTGGGAGCGCCCCTCGGGCTGCATTATTCCCAGGCCACATGGGTCCATCCCAGTGGCATGTATCCCTTTTGCTTAAGTCTTTAGCTTACCTTGCTGGGGGCGCCCCTCGGGCTGCATCATCCCTGAGCCACTCGGGCCAGACCCGGTGGCGTGTATCTTCCTGCATTTATCCAAGTTGATCTGCTCTTCATGTTAACCTGCCAACGGCTATCGCTTGCTCGATTACCGCCCGCCACGGGTCTGTTCATCCTATGCAATTCGCTTGCACGTTAAAAGGGGGCTCCTGAGCATCGCGACTCAGGAGCTCTTACTGGCTCTCCAGCCCTCACCCCCTGGCCTTGACCACGGCATCGCGACCTGGCATACCAGCGGCGGCTGAGCTCGCTCGAGGGCTGGGACCTGAGGACGTAGAGTGCTTGCATCTAACTGCCTTGCAGGAACACACAGTCACCAAAACTCAAGACCAGGCACAACCCGCCTTGAGGTAGGGCCTTGTGAGTCCCGCGCTGGCTCACGAGTGCCCAGATACACCTCGCAGCCCTGTCGTGCAAGCCACGTGTCAGGACGGGGCTGTACACGCCCCGGGGGCTCGTCCCGGAGGGGGGCCTCCATCCCACGCCCAAGTGGAAGCACCATGCTCCGCGCTGGCGGTCGACATTGCCGAGGAGCGGCTATGCCCATGCACAAGCGGAAGCACTATGCTCCGCGCTGGTGATAAACAACTGAGGGCGACCCCACGGCCGTGCCAACCTCAGGAAGCCCAGAGCACAGCGCCCAGCCTTACCGCAACGCCTCCCCTCGGGAAAGCCGCGCATGGGGGCTGCGCTCGGGTCACGCCCAAGCGCACGCCACCTAACCAGGTCCCCCAGACCTGGGCACCGCGCGCCCCTCCCGAGGCCTCGGCGAGGGCAGGTATGGGAACTGTTTTCACGTCAAGGGGGACTCCTGAGCATCGCGACTCAGGAGCCTAACTGGTCACGTAGCCCCTCATCCCTTGGTCTGTCATGGTCTCCGGTCGGCCCAATGGCGGTTGAGGTATGCGCGTCGCCGGGCTCTGCCGACGCAGAACGCAAAGCAAATAGGAGGGAACTCGCGAAATCTCGAAGGAAATATTACAAGCATATTGTCCTCACAATACCAAATAAAAAAGTCTAAACGCCTCCACAAGGCCTGATACATGTCGCAGGAACGGAACGGGAAGAATGGCCGCGGGTCACCTCTAGACGTCGCCGTCGCCTGCGGAAGGCGCTCCCTCGGGAGCGGTTTTGTCTTCACCACCAACCGCAAGGTGGACGACGCCGGACAGAGGAGCGGAGACAAAGCCGCAAAACCTCCTCAGCAAGGCCCCCACCTGATCCTGCATGGCCGCGGCGGCCGCCTCGTATTGATCTTCAGCTACAGGCTCCAGCAGCTCGTCAAGGCAAGCGTTGGGGTCGCGAAGGTGCAGGTGGCTAAAGACGCGAGTCAGCGCGGCTGAAGACAGGACGTGAGCTTCTGCCTCCGCCATGGGACCGAGACCATCAACGACCTCCTCAAGCGCCTTCACCACGAGAGGAAGCAGCTGGGCAGGGCCGTCCTCGTCGGTGTCCAGAGGCTTCTCCAGGCCGTGCTCGTAGAGCATCTTCAGTGCCTTGCGAGACCTCTTCTCGAGATCGGCAAAGGCCACACGGTCTTCGGCCAGGACTCGCGCCTTGGCATCAAGATCAGCCTCCCTCGTCCCCAGCTTCCGCTCCAACTCTTCCAACCGGTTACGCTTGGCGGCCTGCTTCTTCCCCAGCTCCGCCAACTCAGCATCATGGTTCTTGACGGCTTCCTCCCGGGCCTTCATCTCCTCCTCCTTTGCTTGGCGGCGGCGCACCTCTTCGGCGTGCTGGTCGCGCAGGCTCTGCAGCTCGCCCTCCAGCACTTGGCAGTGGTCACGGGCGGCCTTGGCGTCTTTTAGCGCCGCCTCACGATTGGCTGAAGTGTTGGCGGCTCCTTGTTTCTCCTTCTCGGAAGCCGCAGCAGCCTGGCCCAGCGCCGCGCGAACTGCCAGGTCGGCGTGAAGCCAGCCAGAGGCCAACTCCAGATGCCCGGCCACCAGGCGCGGGTCTGCGCTCAGGACATCTGCCTGCAGCTGGGTCATCTCCGAAAGGGCACGCTCCAAGACGGCAGCAGGAGCAGAAGGACCAGGGAGTGGAGATGCAGCAGTGGGAGGAAGCGACATCGTCACCAGGGCTTGGGAGACCGCAGGTTCCGGAGCAGCTGGGACCTCGTCAGCCACGCCAAGTACCGGTACCTCCGGAGCCAACGGGGCCATGGGGGCTGACTCCAGGTGGCGATGCTTCTCTTGGCCTCACGAGGACGATCGGGGCGGGGAGATGCGGGCGCTGTTGCCTCCTTTCTCCACGGGAGGCACGGCCGCTGCGTCTTCCTTCCTCTTCTTCGCCGAAGATGTCGGCCTGATCAACCAGGGACGAGTATCAGGAAACAATGAGTACAAACAAGGACAAGGCGAAGCTTAAGACACTTACCAATCCACTGCGATGTATTCCACTGACCGCTTGGGAAGCTTGAAGCCTGACAGCTTCGGGACCTGAGGAGCAAGCGTTCGGGCTCCGGCGTCGCCAGGCGGAGTAGAGACAGAACCGGAGCCCGCCCCAGGAGGCGCCAGGGCGGGGGCGGCACCACAGGCTACCAGCGACGACCTACCCTTCGTCGGGATGAGGGGTTGCTCCCTCTCCCCTTGGAAGGCGTCGGCCTCGGCATCATCTGGAAGGGCGTGAAGAATCTCGGTGTTGCCCAGGGGGGAAGTCTCCCCCACCTCTTCCAGGGTCTTCTCCGAGTCCACCTCCTCTTCTCCCTCTCTGCAGGACTCACCAGAAGACACCTCCACCGGTTTCTGCGCCGCTGGAACTCCCGGAAGCGTTGGCGGCACTAGCCCGCGCGCATCAAAGGTCGGCCTGGAGGCGACAAATTCCTCCCGGTCCCTACGTTGGAACAGGGGAATGAAAGCGCTAGGCGGGTACTCCTGGTTGTCCCCGACTATGAGGCGCAGGACGTCGTCCAATTCATCGCCAGACAGGTCCCCTGGCCTCAGGCGGGTCTTGTTCTCCTCTTCTTCAAGCTCCCAAGGGGGGCGCCTGGAGTGGGGCAACCCACAGCGTCAAGAACTCCCTCAGGAGGATCGCCCCCGTGTAACGCCCACGATGCGGCTATATCTCCCACGTGTCGATGCACGACTTAGAGGCATAACCGCATAGTGGTTTTGTCGCAAGAAGGGTCATCTTCACACAATCCCATGTAATGAACAAGAATGGGATAAAGAGTTGGCTTATAATCGCCACTTCACACAATACATAAATATAATTCATACATCATCCAAAATACAAACATATAGACCGACTACGGTCAAGATCCAGATGAAAATAAGACAACCCCAAATGCTAGATCCCCGATCGTCCCAACTGGGCTCCACTACTGATCATCAGGAAAAGACACATAGTAACGACCACGTTCCTCATCGAACTCACACTTGAGATCGACCCCATCATCTGCACTAGCATCGTCGGCACCTGCAACTGTTTTGGTAGAATCTGTGAGTCACGAGGACTCAGCAATCTCACACCCGCGAGATCAAGACTATTTAAGCTTATAGGAAAGGATGGTGTAATGAGGTGGAGCTGCAGTAGCAATAAGCATATATGGTGGTTAACATACGCAAGAGAGAGCGAGAAGAGAAGCAACGGAACGGTCGTCATCTAGCAATGACCAAGAAGTGATCCTGAACTCCTACTTATGTCATACATAACTCTGACCGTGTTCACTTCCCGGACTCCGCCGAGAAGAGACCATCACGGCTACACACACAGTTGATGTATTTTAACTGGGTCAAGTGACAAGTTCTCTACAACCGGACATTAACAAATTCCCATCCGCCTCATAACCGCGGGCACAGCTTTCGAAAAATAATACCCTGCAGGGGTGTCCCAACTTAGCCCATCATAAGCTCTCACGGTCAACGAAGGATAAACCTTCTCCCGGAAAGACCTGATCAGTCTCGGAATCCCGGTTTACAAGACATTTCGACAATGGTAAAACAAGACCAGCAAAGCCGCCCGAATGTGCCGACAAATCCCGATAGGAGCTGCACATATCTCGTTCTCAGGGCACACCGGATGAGCAGTCCGTACAACTAAAACCAATCCTCGAGTTTCCCCAAGGTGGCGCTGCAAAGGGCTCTAGTTTGGACCAGCACTCAGAGGAACACTGGCCCGGGGGTTTAAAATAAAGATGACCCTCGGGCTCTAGAAAACCCGGGGGGAAAAGGCTTAGGTCGCAAATGGTAAAACCAAGATTGGGCCTTGCTGGAGGAGTTTTATTCAAGGCGAACTGTCAAGGGGGTCCCATAAATCATCTGACCGCGTAAGGAACGCAAACTCAAGGAACATAATACCGGTATGACAGTAACTAGGGCGGCAAGAGTGGAACAAAACGCCAGGCATAAGGCCGATCCTTCCACCCTTTACCAAATATATATAGACGCATTAATTAAATAAGAGATATTATGATATCCCAACATATCCATGTTCCGACATGGAACAAACTTCAACTTCACCTGCAACTAGCAACGCTATAAGAGGGGCTGAGCAAAAGCGGTAACATAGCCATACAATGGTTTGCTAGGAAAGGATGGTTAGGGGCTGACATGGCAATATGGGAGACATGATATAGCAAGTGATAGGTAGCGCAGCATGGCAATAGAATGAACAACTAGCAAAGCAAAGATAGAAGTGATTTCGAGGGGTGGTCATCTTGCCTGCAAGGTTCTCAGAGTTGCCGAAAGCTTGATCCTCGTAAGCATACTCAACAGGTTCCTCGTTCACGAACTCGTCTCCCGGCTCTACCCAAGACAAGAACACAAACAAACGGAACCACAATCAACCACGAGAAATGTACAACCAACATGATGCAAAACATGTATGATATGCAAGATATGATATGCGATGCATATGCGTGCTCCGGAAGGAAAATGATGAACACGATAGTAACTTGGAAAACCAAGCATGCCACTGGAAAGGTGAGATGATTTCGGTCGAAATCGATATAAAGATCACCGGAAACGGATGCACGGTTTGCAAATGGCAAGCAAAACAAGAATGACACGAATCTGTGATTACCAGCATGATAGCACATAAAAAGCAATAAGTAACAATCCTACAGCACTCCAACATAGCAACAAAGCATATGGTAGTAATCTACAGGAGATTCTTGACAAAAGATGAACACTGAGCTACGGCTAGATCACAACGTATCAAGCTCAAACAAGCATGGCAAAAGTGCAAAAGATAACAGGTTCACAGACTTGGTGAAATTACTGGACATGGCAGAAAACAGCATCAGGTAGCAATGATCAGAGCACGAAATCAACATGCTACAGGAACTTAACATGGGAAAACAAGGCATGGCAGTATTCTACTAAATGGATATGACAAAAGTCCCTTACTGACCATAAGCCAAAAAGGACCAGAAGATATGATGGCAAGCATGTAAACATAGCACGTTTCGTTATCAGGTTTCAGACTTAGCAGAAAACAGAGCATGGCAGAAATAATAATATGAAGGCATGTTTATGAGCTTGATGCACTCACTACAGAGCAATGCATGACAAAACAAGCATACCGAAAGCAAGATGGCATGTTTATGAAGCTATCCATGGCAAGAGCAAAAGCATAGCATGTATGGATCAACTACAACAAGCTTGGCAAAAATGAATATCATGTTAAGAATCTGCCAGAAATATTTTATAGCAAACGTAGAGCAAGATTGAGTCATCCTATGGCACTCCATAATTACAAACAAGGGCAGGAATGGATCAACTACAACTATAGATTCAAAACATCCTTACTTAACATCTCCAAAATATGCATCGGTATCTCTGTAGCATCAAGTTTACATGGCAACAAAATAACAGCTGACGAGGACTTAGAGAAACATTACGGGGCCTAGTTTGCATGCTTGTGCTAGTCACCACAGAGGTCAAAAAAATACATGGAATACACCACTGGAAAGATGAGATGGCATACAACAAAACACATGTAGAGCTCATGCCCATAAGATGCACAGATTAAATGATACAAAAATGACAAATCTCCAAGTTCTGATAAGAACCAGCAGATAACAGCAACTAGCACTCTTGCAACAGAGATTTGGGCATCAAGATGGCCTCTAATGAACATGGTGCAATTGAACAAAATGTAAAGCATTACGAGGCGAACAATTTGACATATTGCACGCGCGAAACGGAGGTACATGTAAAGAGTTATGCAATGATGAAAAATGCACCAGAATGTGAAAGTTTCAGTCTTGGTGAAATTTTGAGGGGGCTCGGGGTCAACCTTCGCAGTTGACCCAGATCGGATCGAGGCCGGGCGTCGTCGCCGGAGGCGAGGTCGCCGGCGCGAGGAGGCCGAGGGGGACGGCGAGGAGGCGCCGGAGGGGGCACGCCGGCGCGGTGGAGGAGAGGGCGGCGCGGGTCGCCGGGGTGGAGGCCGCGGGCGGAGGCGGGGTCGCCGGACGGCGGCGCGGCGGAGGCCGGCGACGGCGCGGGCAGGCGGCAGAGCAGCGGGTGCGGCGGCGCCGGCGGAGAGGCAGGCGGCGGCGCGCAGGCCGGCGGCGGGGGAGGCGCGCGGGCGCGGCCCGGAGGAGAGGGCGCAGTTGCGGGCGGCGTACGGGCCGGCGGGCCGGCGGCGGGCTCGCGAGCCGGCGGTGGAGCGCCACGTGTCAGCTTCCGGTAGGGCGGGGCGCGGCAGCGGACGCGTCCGGTCCGATCCGGACGTGTCCGGCGGCGGAGAGGGAACGGAGCTAGGGTTGGACTGCGCGAAAATCTCGGGGGTCTCACATATTTATAGGTAGAGGGAGCTAGGAGCTCCAAATGAGGTGCGGTTTTCGCCCACACGATCGTGATCGAACGAACTACAGCATGGAAGAGAGTTTGGTGGGTTTTGGGCTGGTTTTTTAGGGGGTTTTGCTGCAACACACAAATGAACTTTGCGGTAACCCAGTTAACCGTTGGAGTACCAAACGACCTTCAAATGGAACGAAACTTGACCGGTGGTCTCCCGGTGGTATACTAAGGCCACTTGACAAGCCTCGGTCTATTCTGAGAATGTTTGACACCCGCTCACGAAAGAAAACAAGAGGGGTGCACCGGAGGAGATAGGAGCGCCGGATTGCAAAACGGACAACGGGGAAAATGCTCGGATGCATGAGACGAACACGTATGCAAATGCAATGCACATGATGACATGATATGAAATGCATGACATGAACAAAATGCAAAACGAAAGACAAAACCCGACCACGGAGGGAATATCATAACGCATAGACGAAAATGGCAAGAGTCGGAGTTACAAATATGGAAAGTTACATCCGGGGTGTTACAACACTCCACCACTAGGAGAGGATCTCGTCCCGAGATCTAGGACTGAAAGAACTCCGGATATTCGGAACGGAGATGGTCCTCGCGTTCCCAGGTGGCTTCCCGGTCGGAATGGTGCGACCACTTCGCTTTCAGGAATTTGATTGACTTGTTGCGAGTCTTGCGCTCAGTTTCTTCAAGAATAGCAACGGGGTGCTCATGATAAGACAAATATTCTTGGAGGTCAATCTCTTTGAAGTTGATAGTGCGCTCAGGCGTCTTGAAGCACTTGTGGAGCTGTGATACGTGGAACACATCGTGCACGTTCGTGAAGTTGGAAGGAAGCTCAAGTTGATAGGCGAGGTCGCCTCTTTTGCCGATGATCTTGAAAGGACCCACGTATCTAGGGGCAAGCTTCCCTTTGATACCGAAGCGACGAGTGCCTTTCATTGGAGAGACGCGGAGGTAGACATGGTCTCCGAGCTCGAAAGCCACATCACGATGCTTACTATCATAGTAACTCTTCTGGCGCGATTGCGCGGCTTTGAGATTATCACGGATGACTTTACACATTTCTTCAGCTTCAGTGATTAAGTCATTGCCAAGAATTTGGCGTTCACCAGTCTCTGACCAATTGAGAGGAGTACGGCACTTTCTGCCATAGAGAATCTCGAACGGGGCCTTGCCCGAACTCGCTTGGAAGCTGTTGTTGTAGGAGAATTCGGCATATGGAAGACAATCTTCCCATTTCATGCCAAAGGAAATGACACAAGCCCATGGTATCAAATGGTGCTCGAGATCGAGTTGGCCTTGCCGCATGCAACGAAATTAGCGCACCCGGAGGTGTGCTCGCCGCTGACGCGGAGGAAGAAGAAATGGCGAAGGAGCGCCACGGACGGCATAACGCCCAGGTACGCCTCACAATAGTAGGCAAAGATGGACAGGAGGAGGACAGAGTTGGGATGGAGATGCAATGCCTGCAGCCCGTAGTGGTCGAGGACTTCATAAAAGAAATCAGGGAAGGGAGGAACCAACCCGACAGCGACGCTGCTCGAGAAGAAGGGGAAGAAGGTGCTCCCCTCAGGCTCTGGCTCGTCGGACGCGAGCGGGAGCTCCGTCTTCCCCCACTCATTGCTCTCGCCCGCTGTCAGCAGGCGCACGGAGACGAGGGTCTTCTCCGTGACGGTGGGCGCCTCGAGGGCCGGCTCATACCAAGCTGGCGCTCAGGAAGTCTTGACCTTGCGCGGCGCCATGGGCGGCAGATGCAGAGCAAGGATGGAGCAGATCTGGAGATAGCGGTGGCAAAGAGCGAGAAAGGGGATCTGGAGCGAGGCAAGGAAGAGGCAATGAAGGAAAGAACTGCCCGCGCCAGCCTTTGTCAGGGAAAGCAGTTGCCGAGGCAGCGTGGGGAAGCGGAGACGCCCATGTCCAATCAACCACCACGCATCGACCGAGGCCACAGGCCTGTTGGGGCCCGCGGTGCTCCGAACTTGACCCTTGGCTTCGCCGCGAAGCCAAGCCCGAGCGCACCTTGGGCCCGGGGGCTACTGTCGGCGTTCTGGGAACAGGGGTCCCCAGACTTGCCTGCATGCGGCCCACGGCGTGGCCAAGCAGCAGGCCGTACGGCCCATCTTCGTCAACAAGGCACCCAAGACCCTCGCGAGGGTCCAAGCCTCGCGAGGCGGACAACGCAAGACCTCCTCTGGAGTAGCCTAGCCAGGCAGGCTCACGAGGAGTGGAGATATCAAGGCAAGGCAAACCTCACGAGGCTCTCGTGACGTGAGCCATGACAAACGGTACCAGGCGGGTGCCAGTGCGCGCAGCGTCCCTATTTCCTCTTTGGTGCTAAGGAGGCCAGCGCAGGCGAAGAGTACGGAGGCATCAGGCAAAGGTTGCCATATTGGTGCAACGAGACCAAGACCACGAGGACGGTAAGGCGGAAGTCACTACCGGCGCCCTCCCGATGCTTTTCTCGCCCGTCATCAGCAACGTCCAAGTCACCGAGACCCTCATCGACGGTGGCGCAGTGCTCAATGTCATGTCCGTCGAGACATTCGATAGCCTCCAAGTACCATACGATCAACTGCAGCCTACCAATCCTTTTTCAGGAGTGACCGATGGCTCCACCACCCCGATAGGGCACGTCCGCCTCCCTGTCACCTTCGGCCAGCGTAACAACTACTGCACCGAGCTCATTGACTTCGACATTGCCCACATCCGTCTGCCGTACAACGACATCCTTGGGTATCCAGCATTGGCCAAGTTCATGGCAGTGACCCACCACGGCTACAACGTCCTCAAGATGCCAGGGAGCGGTGGAGTCATCACGGTCCCTTGCGAAGAAAGAGATGCGGTGTGCTCCCTTGAGCGCGCCTTCCAAGCCGCAGCGATCGAAGACCCCGACAACGAAGGCACCCTGTACCCTCCTTGGGCCATCCTCAAGAAGAAGAAGCAGCTACTCCACCCAGGGCCTTAGGAGAGCGGCGCCTCCGGCGGCACCACCTCAGGATCCGCGCCCGCAGTTGGGGCGCCTCCCTCCCTCGCATACGAAGGCGCGCCCAGCGCCCTCCACGGGCAAGGCCCGGAGGCTCTCCTCTGGAGGGCCTCAGACCTAGCCAACATCACGAGGGAGGCGCTCGGGCACCATGTGGAGGCGTGCTTCACCGCACATTTCCCCCAAAAGGGCACTGGGCGAGGTGCGCCCGGTGCTCAGGAGTTCATCACAAGGCGACCCATGAGCTTCAAGAGGCAAGGACCATACGCGGCGACCGCCGCCCACCACCCGGCATAGCTCCCCATCCTGGTGAGGACGGCGGGCTACACGTCTGCGTTGACATCCAAGGGCTCAACAGGGCCGCATTCCAAGAGTGCTTCTGGCCTTCGCGCGTTGGCCGGTGCGAGGGTCCACCTCACAGCTATGTTCACATGCCATTTGGCCTACCGAACGCTGCTGTCACCTCCCAACGTCGTTTACAGAGCATCCTGGCGGCTCAGGAGGCCAGGCACCACGCAGTCCTGGAGGAGATGGCGATGGTCCTCAAGGAACCACCCGAGCCCCCGGAGCCTCCTGAGGCTCAGGGCCCTGGCGGCTCGTGAGGAACGACTCCTTTAGCGCGCATCTTCAGCTACTTCAACATCCCTTCGACAACGGTACTAGGTGACATTTTCCGGTTTACTCAGCTGGGAGCACCCCTCGGGCTGCATCATTCCCAGGTCTCACGGGCCTATCCCTGTGGCATGTATCTTTTTGCATCTTTAGTTTACTCTGCTGGGAGCGCCCCTTGGGCTGCGTCTTCCCCAGGCCGCTCGGGTCTGTCCCGGTGGCATGTATCATTCTTGCATCTACCTAAGCTAACCGACCTCTTTGCTTGAGTCATTCTATGGTTATCACCTGCTTGATTGTTACCCATCGCGGCCGCCCGCGTTTCTGATCGGCCCCTCGCTCATTCCGCAATGGGGGCTACTCATGCTGGCACAGCGCTTGTGATCGGGTCCGTCCCTGCAACCCTAATAAATCTGAGCGGTCGAGCTCTGGCTCACGGCACGCCCCGCGCACGTCACCTCACCCGGCCCACAGTGCCTTCATCTTCTTGCGGAACGACCTGTGGCAGACCTGCAAGCGCGATTGCAATCTGTATCCCTCCTTGCACTAACCTGTAGGACCTCCCGAAGACGACAGCTGGCGGCATCGCGGGCTCCTTATTTTCCCATGCAATTCGCTTGCGCGTTAAAGGGAGGCTTCTGAGCATCGCGACTCAGGAGCTCTTACTGGCTCTCTAGCACTCACCCCTGGCCTTGACCACGACATCGCGAACTGGCATACCAACTGTCGGCGTTCTGGGAACGGGGGTCCCCAGACTTGCCTGCCTGCGGCCCACAGCGTGGCCAAGCCGCAGGCTGTACGGCCCATCTTCATCAACAAGGCACCCAAGACACTCGCGAGGGACCAAGCCTCGCGAGGCGGACGACGCAAGACCTCCTCTGGAGTGGCCTAGCCAAGCAGGCTCATGAGGAGCGGAGATATCAAGGCGAGGCAAACCTCACGAGACTCTCGTGAAGTGAGCCGTGACGAACGGTACCAGGCGGGCGCCAGTGCGCGCAGCGTCCCTATTTCCTCTTTGGTGCTAAGGAGGCCAGCGCAGGCGAAGAGTACCGAGGCATCAGGCAAAGGTTGCCATATTGGTGCAACGAGACCAAGACCAGGAGGACGGCAAGGCGGAGGTCATCGTGGAGCCCAAGACGACGTCACCCCAGAGCTTTTCGCAGGCGAAGACCGCTTTTGTCAAGATAGCCTGTACAAGCTGTCCCCCTTCAAATTTGCCCGCCGTTGTTGGCTCCCTTCCCGCTCGATATTTGGGAAGAGGACCAGGGCCTATATAAGTAGAGCTAGCCACCACAGTAGGGGCATCGAATCCTTACGCCACAAGTTCATACGCACAAGAACTCCTCAACCTCAGGAGGCTGTTCTTCCCTTGTACTATTCATCATCAGCCCAAGAGGCAATTCACCACCGCCACACTGGAGTAGGGTCTTACACCACAACGGTGGCCCGAACCAGTATAAACCTCGTTTCTTTCTGTGTTGCGAGTTCGTCGAGTTTGTCCGCAAGATCTTAATGAGCTAGAGCGTAGATCGGTAGGAGGGAGAGGCTTCGCGCGCACCCGAGTGTTCGAACCTTAAGGGTTTGTCGGAACCCCACATCCGACATTTGGCGCGCCAGGTAGGGGTGCGTCGGAGCATCTTCTCCGCCAACCAGCTCACCGATGCTCCCTAGCCACGATGTCTGGCAATTCAAGGGCCGGCTCCGACCGCTGGGCAGCCTGGCCAGCCCGGGCAGCGCCGCCTGCCCATGAAGGTCTCGACCCTGCACTCCAAGCGGCACGGGCGCCGCCAACCCCGCCGGGCGCTGGCAGCGCGGCCAGGCGTCATCCACCCTCACCCCACGACGGGTACGAGCCGCGGCGAGAGCGGCGAGTCATGCCGCAGCAACGGCGCCGCACTCACGGCGGGAGCAAGCAAACATGCGGGCAGCGCTCACCGTGGCAAGGGAGCTGCTGTGATGCAGGCTGATGGAGAGTGGCCGGGACATGCTGCTTGAGCGTGTTGCCGAGCTGCTGGACGCAGCGGCGTCGGGAGCACCACCCTTCTGCTATCGACTTCCTCCCCAGGCCACTGCAGGGCCGCGTGGCGAACCTCACCACGTCTGCGCACCATCGACTATGCCCGGGGGCTTCATCAACATCAGCACGGCCGGCGGCGTAGGGGGCTCCAACTCCCCCATGCCGCCCTCGACAAGCACGAGCGCAAGCGTCGCCCCCCATGGTCCCGGCCGGATGTTGTATTGTCATCCCCAGGACGCCGTCATGGGCGGGGCAACATGGAGCGTGGGGCACCACGGCGATGTGTTCGAGGTGACGGCCCCGGAAGCCTACGTGCCCCGCATGATGGACCAAGGGTACGCACCAGAGGACGACCTCGGCCCATTCACTGGAGAAGATTGGGGAGAGGGGGTGCTAGAAGCCGAAGCCTTCCAAGAACCAAAGGAGAACCACAACGATCGCGCCGGCAACGGAAACTACAGGGTACCGCTAGTCCCTCAGGAACAGGCTTTTGCTAACCATGGACTACAGATGAATCAGGTTGCAGCGTTGATCGACGACCCAGGCATGGCGGCACCCGTCCCAACAAGGGAGACACGCTGGGGGCCACCGAGAGGGAGCCAGGCGCAAGGCCCCCTCCCCCCGCGGCGCGCGACGCCTGACGACACCTGGAGGTAGGCCCTCTGCCGGGGAGGCCTCGACAACCCTTCCCCCGGCAGAGGACCTGTGGTCGCCGAGGGAACCGCTGGCGTCCTCTTTCCCTCCTCTGTGTCGTCCTGGTGACCGGTCGGCTCAGAGGAGGTCAAGAGTGGTGCAAGGCGGGGCCCTCGTCTAGCGATATGAAGCAAGGCCGGTACCTGTGAAGCTCGCCGCCTGTGACACTCTCACGTAATAATGAGTTGGGGCTGTACACGCCCCGGAGTCTCAGGGGTGCCGGCCTCAGGCCCTGGGGCTCCCTCCCATGCCTAGTGGCAGCACTTAGCTCCGCGCTGGTGAGAAGACTTGAAGACCAAAAGACTAGACTAGGTGCCGGACGCAACCTTTTGCTTTGGATCTCTCTTTCTGTAGCTTTGCTTTCTAGATCTGGATTTGAGTTGAAGCTGAGTTTTTATTGATGCGCGCGGGGGGAGCCTTTTCTCGTTTGAGCAATTTTCTTGCCTTCTGGATCTCGTTTTGTTTGGGACTCATGTCCGTCGCCTTTCCCCCACGAGCTCCTCGCGAGCGGGACTGCGCGAAGCATGCGCGCGCCGAGCGCGCGCTAACGCTACAACTGGTGCTCACCTCACGTGGGGCCCCTCCCAACGGGGCTTCGAGCTCCGCAAGGTTCTCAGGAACTCGACACATCGCAGCCCAGCTCAAAGCTGGCGCTGACTAAGGTAAACCAAGACAGAAAACTCGCATCAGGATTCACAAGTTCACGAGGACACAAACTCACATCGCATGGAAAAGTAAAAACTGCAATTTGCTTACATGAGGGGCTCCCCCTCTCAAAATGCTCTTACAAGTTTCCAAGGGCCACGCCCGAGTTTGTGCGCAGGAAGAAATGACAAGAGATTAAGGGATCAGCCAGAAATGTCGCTCGCTGCGTCACCCGCAGATGCGTCACTCGCGTCGTTGTCGGCTTCATCGGCATCATCACCGCCATCGGCGACGCCCCCGTCGTCATCGTCGACCACGTCGCCTTCGTCTGCGACGACCACCACGGCGTCATCCTCCGAAGCGAAGGGCCTGACCAACGCGTCCACATTGTTCTCAACCCAGCGCGCTAGGTTGCCCCGGAAAACCATGGGTATGGGGGCGATGGCGGCGTCAAAGTCAAAGTCGGGGTCGGCATTCAGGAGGTGGCTAAAGACACGGGAGAAAGCGTGCTCGAGCAGGCCACGCCCCCTTTCCTCCACAAGCTGGAAAGCTCTGGCAAATCGAGCCTCCAGGCGCGTCACCACCTCGGTGAAGAAGGTCAGGTGGCTGGCATAATCATTTGAGTGAGGGGTCGGCGCATCCACGTCGCAAATATGGCCGAGGGCGATATTGGCCATGTTCCGGAGATCCTGAAGCATAGGGGCATGCTCGCGCTCCAGCGTTCGACGTTGGAGCACTTCCTCCGTGTTTTGCCTCGCCACGGCCTCCGCGTCATCAACTCGCCTCCGGAGGGAACGCCGCTTGGCGCGGGCGGAGGCCAAGTCCGCCTGCGCCGTGACCAGGGCGGCGGCCGTGGCTTCCGCGCGCCTCTCAGCCTCGTCCAACCTGGGCCTGAGGGCAGCGGCCCTGCCCTCATCCTCCATGCCCGCGAGCTTCAGCTTCAGGTCGTACCTGCCCTCCAGGTCCGCGCGAACCTCGGCCACCCGGCGGTTCACCTCCTCCTCAACTCCAGCCTCGCGAGCCCCAACGGCGTCTTCTGCTGGGGCAACTTGACGCTCCCTCGTCTCCAGTTGCTCGAGCTCGCGGCTACGCTCCATGGCCTCCAGGGCCAGCGCCTCCTCAAGCTTCCGGACCTCCTCTTCCTCCGTGGGCGTCGCCCTCAGCGACGCAAGAGCGGCCCTGCGCGCCTCCACCTGCTGCTCAAGAGACGCGCTCCAAGCCTGGAGCTCCCACACGCGCTTCTCCATAGCCTCGCGGCGGCGATCAGCCTTGCGAGCCTCTTCCAAGGCTCATGAGCGGGCTTCGTGGGAAACCTTGAGAGATGCCTCGGCCTTCGTGTTCTCGAGGTCACGCTGATAGCGGCCGAGGTTGATGGCCACCTTCAGCTTGTGCCGCTCCTCCGCCAGCCGGAGACCTTCAGCCTCAAGATGCGAATCGACACTCGCGAGCTCTCCACCAAGTCGGCTCATCGCGTTCATCGCCTCCTAGAAGAGCTCATGGCGAACCAC
Organism: Triticum aestivum; assembly: GCF_018294505.1. Classification (NCBI taxonomy): domain Eukaryota; kingdom Viridiplantae; phylum Streptophyta; class Magnoliopsida; order Poales; family Poaceae; genus Triticum; species Triticum aestivum. Next base: position 398,837,339 of record NC_057802.1, on the reverse strand, counting down.
GCTCCGCCCGCGCTCAAGCTCGAACGCCCGGCCCTCTTCGTCCTTCACCTCGGGGGCTGCGGGCGGGGCGCCAAGCGGCGCGCCATCCCTCGGCAGGGGGCTGGTGGCTGGCGCCACACCAGACACCAACCCCTCCTCGCGAGAAGCCCAAGCCGACCGGGGCTCACTGCTTGAAGAGGAGCCGAGGATCGAAGCCAACAAATTGCCATCAAAGAACAGCGGAGGAGTCTTGGGCACGCCTGCCAGGCTCCACGCCAGACCAAGGGGGGGCGACAAGGCTGCAGGTTCAGCGTGCCAGGAAGGCAGGAGTGCCCCTTCGACTAGCCTTGCTCCAGGAGCAACCAGCGGACCCGGAGTGCTCGTGGCCAGCGGAAGAGTTGAGGAAGAAGGAGGCCGCTTCTCAGGAGGCGCGGCTGCCTCGATGGAAGGAGCCCTGAAGAACTGACGTCAGGAGACGAAAAAACAGTACATAAGGAGCCACAGCGGTACGATACTTACACGTCGACGGCGATGTACTTCCTCCGCTTCAGCGGTCCAAAGATGCTGCTCCTGCTAAGGGATCCCTTCCTCTTGCGGAGCTCTTCGAAGTCCACACAAAGGTGGCCGAAGCGCTGGACGTGACGGCCTGTGCGCAGCGGGGCCGAAGGAGAGCTCGGAAGAATATCTTCAGGGGTGCCCGGTTGCGGCGAACAGCCGGGCACCGTTTCACCACAACCTTCCGAGGCTCCTGAAGCCTTGGCCTCGGGAGTCGCATACAACGTCTCCTAAGCAACCGACGCCTCAGGAGGGGAGTGGCAGGCTCCTGAGGACGATGCCCCAGGCTCACCACTCGGCACGTGCTCCTCAGCACTCGAGCCGCCGGCCTCCGCCTGAGCTCGCCCCCCTGCACCGTCACTTGGGGCGAGCTCAGCATCAGGGGCAAGGAAGGGAACCACGATGACGGGGTTCTCACGAGGCCCCTCCAGGCCGATCGGCCGCGGCCCCCATTCATTGAAGAGAGGCATGTCCTTTACAAATTTATCCTTATTCTTGCAACGGTACAGCAAACAGTTCTTCCCAGGCAGTTCGGCCGGCAGAAAGACACCCGTCAGGACCTTGAGCACTGTTCGCCGCGTCCCGAGGAGGAGCCCGGACTCCTGAAACCTCATGTGGTCCTGGCTGCTGAGCATGGTCCACATTGGGCGAGAATGGCGCTGAAGCGGAGCGACCTGGCGTTGGACGAATTCCTTCACCACCATCGGTGCAGTTACGCCACGATCCTTCAGCAACCTCAACCTGAGCCAGATGTGGGCAAGGCCGAGGCTCGCGAGCCGCTGATGCCTCCAGTAGGAGTTAGGAACAGCGGGCCCCGACGGAGCCTGAAGCAGAGGACTGAGCACACCGGCATCGACGAACACCCATCGTGTCCGGAATTCGCTCATGGATGGAGGAAGCTCGAAATCGATCCCCTCGCTCGCCGTCGCAGCCACGGCCTGGAAGCTCACGCACCCCGAGCATTGCTGGGGGTCGGCCAGATGCAATGAGAAGAAGTGACGGAGGAGGGCCACCGAGGGAGCAACGCCCACCATGGCTTCGCACACGAAGGCGAAGACGGCAAGCAGAGTCACAGCCTGAGGGTCGAGATGCAGCATGTGGATCTGATAATGCTCAAGCACCGCATTGAAGAAGGCGGAGATGGGAGGAATCAGGCCCGCCCAGAGGGCATCTATGAAGATTGGGACCTCAGTGGCCGTGTGAGCCGTGCGAGTACGAGACGCGGGCCAGGCCATCGTCTCCCCCCACTCATTGAAGCTGGAAGTAAGCATCGGGCGCACCTTGCCCATGGCCTCGTCGTTGAGCACCGAGACCGGCCGAGCGCCGGCGCAAAGGACGGGGACGCAGCTAGAAGAGACAGAGGACTCTTCCCCTTCTCAGCTTCTTTCGGCACCATGGCGATGGGGCACGCGGAGCGCAAGTCAGATTGGAGAAGGGAAGCAGAGCCACAAGGAAGCAGGGGAATTGGGGAAGCAAGGCTCAGGAGGCGGAGGAATAACTGTGTAGGCCGCAGGGGCCGTATAGCCAGGCGGATTCAAAGGCAGCGTGGGGAAGCGGAGACGCCCATGTCCAATCAACCGCCACGCGTCGACCGAGGCCACAGGCTTTTGGGGCCCGCGGTGCTCCGTACTTCACCCTTGGCTTTGCCGTGAAGCCAAGCCCGAGCGCACCTTGGGCCCGGGGGCTACTGTCGGCATTCTGGGAACGGGGGTCCCCAGACTTGCCTCCCTGCGGCCAACAGCGTGGCCAAGCAGCAGGCAGTACGGCCCATCGTCATCAACAAGGCACCCAAGACCCTCGCGAGGCGGACGACGCAAGACCTCCTCTGGGGTGGCCTAGCCAAGCAGGCTCACGAGGATCGGAGATATCAAGGCGAGGCAAACCTCACGAGGCTCTCGTGACATGAGCCGTGACGAACGGTGCCAGGCGGGTGCCAGTGCGCGCAGCATCCCTATTTCCTCTTTGGTGCTAAGGAGGCCAGCGCAGGCGAAGAGTACCGAGGCATCAGGCCAAGGTTGCCATATTGGTTCAACGAGACTAAGACCAGGAGGACGGCAAGGTGGAGGTCATCGTGGAGCCCAAGACGGCGTCACCCTAGAGCTTTTCGCAGGCGAAGACCGCTTTTGTCAGGATAGCCTGTACTAGTTGTCCCCCTTCAAATTTGCCCACCGTTGTTGGCTCCCTTCCCGCTCGATATTTGGGAAGAGGACCAGGGCCTATATAAGTAGAGCTAGCCACCACAGTAGGGGCATCGAATCCTTACGCCACAAGTTCATACGCACAAGAACTCCTCAACCTCAGGAGGCTGTTCTTCCCTTGTACTGTTCATCATCAGCCCAAGAGGCAATCCACCACCGCCACACTGGAGTAGGGTATTACACCAAAACGGTGGCCCGAACCAGTATAAACCTCGTGTCTTTCTGTGTTGCGAATTCGTCGAGTTTGTGCGCAAGATCTTAGCGAGATAGAGCGTAGATCGGTAGGAGGGAGAGGCTTCGCGCGCACCCCAGTGTTCGAACCTTAAGGGTTTGCCGGAACCCCACATCCGACACCAACGGCGGCTGAGCTCGCTTGAGGGCCGGGACCCGAGGACATAGAGCACACAAAAGAGCGTGAAAAAGAGAGGGACGCTCGCATGGGCCTAACCCGGCTACACTATGGTCATTGGCGCATGAATCTAGCGTTGCACAAAGACTCGACCCAGGATCGCTAAAGATAAGTCACGCTGTCGAGTCAGCCTAGCACCATAACACAGGATTCCTAGCTAGTGCAGCCTTGCTACGGCGACGCCACCTACCTTTCCTGCCTTCTGGGAGTTGCTTGCACGCTAAAGGGGACCCCCTTGAGCATCGCGTCTCAGGGGCTCTTACCGGACCTCGGGCCGCTCACCTCCTGGCCTTGACCACGGCATCGCGACCTGGCATACCAGCGACGGCTGAAGCCTGCCTGGGGACTGGGGCCTGTCAGCGTAGAGCACCAAGCTGCCGCAAGGCTGGAAAGGGGGGACCAAGCCGATGCAAGACGCGCAATCATAGAATTTCATAGTAAGGATGATATTGACACAAAAGGCATTACAGACTCTTTACACACCCCGGTGGGGTTTGACTCGATTCCTCGCAGGGAACAAAGGGAGAAAGCTACCAGAAGCTATATCTACGGGCGCCGCCGCCAATGTCATCATCAACAGTGGGCACGGGAGGCCGGCGCCCACCCCATCCAGATCAGCGGCGACGACGAACAGACGCCGCTGCTGCGCCTCGGGCATGTCGGGAGCTCGGGGGCACGTAGCTGTCGTCGCTTGTCTCTGGAATCTCGTCAGGCTCAGGAGAACTACTGGACTCCCAAGCGCCATCGCTGCTGCTAGAGGAACTCTCGGCGGAGCCGGTGCCAAGCGTCGCGCCCTCCCGACGGCTCCCTACCAAGCAGCACCGCAGCCGGCGGCCTTCCTCATCGAAGACCTTGAAGAATAGAGTGGATGCGCCATCGTACTCGAAATGGATGGCGAGGGCGCCCTCCGTGCGGCAGACACGGGCGACCTCGCCCCATCCGCGAGTCATGAAGATCTTGCCCGGGGCGACGACCTCAACCTCCGCCCCCGTCGCTGGGGTGCCACACTTGGCATGCCGCAGCCACAGCTCGAGGGGCCCCCTCGGTGGCATCACCTCGGCGAAGAATGGCGGGAATCGGATCCACGTGCGGGGCGGCATCGCCGCCCACACCATGAGTTCACACGAGGAGCCTTCGGCGTGGGTTCGTGGGGCGGCGTCGCGCGTCGCCACAGCATGGCTTCCGCGGCCATGGCACGAGCGCCGCGAGCCGCTCCCTCCCTCTCCGGGGCCTGGCGCCTGGGCATACATAGGCAACGGGTAGCCGGGGGGAGGCCGCTCGTACCATGGCCTCGTCATCTCCCGCCTCAAGACGGCGACGCGAAGACGGACCGGCCTCTTCTTCGACGGGAGTGGCCAAGCTCTTCACGGGGGGTTTTCTCCCTTCTCAGCGATGGAGAACCTTCGTATCGGCGCCATGGGTGTCGCTGCAAGCAGTGAAGCAAGGAAGAACAAGCAGGCGGAATGCAGGAAGATATGGGCGACGAGGGCTCCGCCACCCTCCCCATTTATAGCCAGGAGAAGGCCAACCGGCGACCCCCACGATCGCAGGTAATGATGGCTTTTCTGCATGCACCAGGGACTCGTCAAGTCGGGCAGTTGTCGAGGCAGCGTGGGGAAGCGAAGACGCCCACGTCCCGTCAATCGCCACGTGTCAATCAAGGCCACAGGCTATTGGGGCCCGCGGCACTCCGCACTTGACCCTTGAATTCTCCTCAAAGCCAAGTCCGAACGCGCCTTGGGCCCGGGGGCTACTGTCGGCGTCCTGGGAACGGGGGTCCCCAGACTTGCCTGCCTGCGGCCCACGGCGTTGCTAAGCCAGCTGGCCGTACGGCCCGTCTTCATCAACAAGGCATCCAAGACCCTCGCGAGGGGCCAAGCCTCGTGAGGCGGTCGACGCAAGACCTCCTCAGGAGTGGCTTAGTCAGGCAGGCTCACGAGGAGCAGAGGTATCAAGGCGGGGCAAACCTCGCGAGACTCTCGTGACATGAGCCATGACGATCGACGCCAGGCGGGCGCCAGCGCGCGCAGCGTCCTTGTTTCCTATTTGGTGCTAAGGAGGCCAGCGCAGGCGAAGAGTACCGAGGCATCAGGCAAAGGTTGCTATATCGGTGCAACGAGACCAAGACCAGGAGGACGGCAAGGCGGAGGTAATCGTGGAGCCCAAGACGGCGTCACCACCAGAGCCTTTCGCAGGCGAAGACCACTTTTGTCAGGATAGCTTGTACTAGCTGTCCCCCTTCAAATTTGCCCGTCGTTGTTGGCTCCCTTCCCGCTCAATATTTGGGAAGAGGACCAGGGCCTATATAAGTAGAGCTAGCCACCACAGTAGGGGCATCTCATCTCGGCTGGATCTCATCTGATATGATTGAGCAGTTCATCCAGCTCTCACCCGCTAAGTCACCAAGCACAAGAACACCTCAACCTCACGAGGCTGTTCTTCCCCTTGTACTATTCATCATCAGCCCAAGAGGCAATCCACCACCACCACACTGGAGTAGGGTATTACACCACAACGGTGCCCAAACCAGTATAAATCCCGTGTCTCTTTGTGTTGTGAGTTCGTCAAGTTCGTCCGCGAGATCTTAGTGAGCTAGGGCGTAGATCGGTAGGAGGGAAAGACTTCGCGCGCACTCCAGTGTTCGAACCTTAAGGGTTTGCCGGAACCCCACATCCGACATTTGGCGTGCCAAGTAGGGGTGCGGCGGAGCTTCTTCTCCGCCAACCAACTCGCCGATGCTCCACAGCCACGATGTCCGGCGACTCAAGGGCCGGCTCGGACCGCTGGGCAGCCTGGCTAGCCCGGGCAGCACCGCCTGCCCGTGAAGACCTCGACCCCGCGCTCAAGGTGGAGCGAGCGCCGCCAAATTCCACCGGCTGCGGGCAGCGCGGTCAGGCGTCGTCCACCCTCACCCCGCGGCAAGTATGAGCCGCTACAAGAGCAGCGAGCCATGCCACCGCGATGTCGCCGCACTCACGGCGAGAGCAAGCAAACATGCGGGCAGCGCTCACCGTGGCAAGGGAGCTGCTGCGATGCAGGCTGATGGAAAGCAGCCGGGATGCACTGATGGAGCGTGTTGCTGAGCTGCTGGATGCAGCGGCGTCGGGAGCACCACCGTTCTGCTATGGACTTTCTCCTCAGGCCACTGCAGAGCCACGCGGCGAGCTTCACCACAGCCGCGCGCCATCGACCACGCCCGGGGGCTTCGTCAACATCAGCACGGCCAGCGGCGTAAGGGGCTCCACCGCCCCCATGCCGCCCGCGACTGGCGTGGGCGCAAGCGTCGCCCCCCACGGTCCTAGCCGGATGCCACGCTACCATCCTCAGGACGCCACCCTGGGCCGAGCAACATGGAGCGTGGGGCACCACGGCAAGGTGTTCGGGGTGACGGCCCCGGAGGCATACGTGCCCCGCATGATAGACCAAGAGTACGCACCGGAGGACGACCCCGGCTCATTCGTTGGAGATGATTGGGCAGAGGGGGTGCTAGGAGCCGAAGATTTTCAAGAACCAACGGAGAACGCCGGCAACGACAACTACAAGGTACCGCTAATCTCTCAGGAACAGGCTTACGCTAACCATGGGCTACAGATGAATCAGGTTGCAGCGTTGATCGACGATCCTGGCACGGCAGCACCCCTTCCAACAAGGGAAACACGCTGGGGGCTGCCAGGAGGGAGCCAGGAGCAAGGCCCCTCCCCGCGTCGTGCGACGCCTAGCGACACCCGGAGGTAGGCCCTCTGCCGGGGAGGCCTCGACGAACCTTCCCCCGGCAGAGGACATGTGGTCGCCGAGGGCACCGCTGGCGTCCTCTTTCCCTCTTTTGTGTCGTCCCGGTGACCGGTCGGCTCAAAGGAGGTCAAGGGTGGCGCAAGGCGGGCCCCTCATCTGGCGATATGAAGCAAGGTCGGTACCTGTGAAGAAGGCCCAGTGCCTGTGAAGCTCGCCGCCCGTGACACTCGCACGTAATAATGAGTTGGGGCTGTACACGCCCTGGAGTCTCAGGGGTGCCGGCCTCAGGCCCTGGGGCTCCCTCCCACGCCTAGTGGCAGCACTTAGCTCCGCGCTGGTGAGAAGACTTGAAGACCAGAAGACTAGACTAGGTGCCGGACGCGGCCTTTTGCTTTGGATCTCTCTTTCTGTAACTTTGCTTTCTGGATCTGGATTTGAGTTGAAGCCGAGTTTTTATCGATGCGCGCGGCGGAGCCTTTTCTCGTTTGAGCAATTTCTTGCCTTCTAGATCTCGTTTTGTTTGGGACTCATGTCCGTCGCCTTCCCCTCACGAGCTCCTCGCGAGCGGGACTGCGCGAAGCACGCGCATGCCAAGCGTGCGCTAGCACTGCAACTGGTGCTCACCCCTTGTGGGGCCCCTTCTAACGGGGCGACAAGCTCCGTAGGATTCTCAGAAACTCGACGCCTCGCGACCCAGCTCAAAGATGGCGCTGACTAAGGTAAACCATGACAGAAAACTCGCACCTGGATTCACGAGTCCGCGAGGACACAAACTCACACCGCATAGGAAGTAAAACTACAATTTGCTTACATGAGGGGCCCCCCCTCTCAAAATGCTCTTACAAGTTTTCCAAGGGCCACGCCCGAGTTTTGTGTGCAGGATGAAACGACAGGAGAACAAGGGATCAGCCAGAAATGTCGCTCGCTGCATCACCCGCGGACGCGTCACTCGCGTTGTCGTCGTCTTCGTCGGCATCATCGCCGCCATCGGCGACGCCCCCGTCGCCTTCGTCTGCGACAACCACCACCGCGTCATCCTCCGAAGTGAAGGCCCTGACCAGCGCGTCCACATTGTCCTTAACCCAACGCGCCAGGTCGCCCCGGACAGCTGTGGGTACGGGGGCGATGGCGGCGTCGAAATCAAAGTTGGGGTCGGCATTCAGGAGGTGGCTGAAGACACGGGAGAAAGCGCGCTCAAGCAGGCCACGACCTTTTTCCTCCACAAGCTGGCGAGCTCTTGCAGATCGAGCCTCCAAGCGCATCACCACCTCGGTAAAGAAGGTCAGGTGGCTGGCATAATAATTCGAGTGAGGGGCCGGCGCCTCCACATCGCAAATATGGCCCAGGGCGATATTGGCCCTGTTCCGGAGATCCTGAAGCATAGGGGCATGCTCGCGCTCCAGCGTTCATCGCTGGAGCACTTCCTCCGTGTTTTGTCGTGCGACGGCCTCAGCGTCATCAACCCGCCTCCGAAGGGAACGTAGCTCGGCGCGGATGGAGGCCAAGTCCGCCTGCGCCGTAACCAGGGCGGCGGCCGTGGCTTCCACGTGCCTCAGCCTCATCCAACCTGGGCCTGAGGGCAGCGGCCCTACCCGCATCCTCCGTACCCGTGAGCTTCAGCTTCAGGTCGTACCTACCCTCCAGGTTTGCGCGAACCTCAGCCACCCGGCGATTGTCCTCCTCCTCGACTCTGGCCTCGCGAGCCCCGACGGCATCTTCTGCTTGAGCACCTTGACACTCCCTCGTCTCCAGTTGCTCGAGCTCGAGGCTGTGCTCCACGGCTTCCAGGGCCAGCGCCTCGTCACGCTTCCGGACCTCCTCTTCCTCCACGGGCGTCCCCCTCAGCGATGCAAGAGCGTCCCTGCGCGCCTCCACCTGCTGCTCAAGGGACGCGCTCCAGGCCTGGAGCTCCCACGCGCGTTTCTTCGCCGCCTCGCGACGACACTCAGCCTCATGAGCCTCTTCCAAGGCTCGCGAGCGGGCTTCATGGGCGATCTTGAGGGATGCCTCGGCCTTCGCATTCTCAAGGTCGCGCTGATAGCGACCGAGGTTGATGGCCACCTTCAGCTTGCGCCGCTCCTCCACCAGCCGGAGACCTTCAGCCTCAAGGCGTGAGTCGACACGAGCGAGCTCTTCACCCAGTCGACTCATCGCGCCCATCGCCTCCTGGAAGATCTCATGACGAACTATGCTCTGCCCGCGCTCGAGCTCGAACGCTCGGCCCACCTCGTCCTCCACCTCCAGGGCAGCGGGCGGGGTGCCAAGTGGCGCGCCACGTCCCTGCAGGGGGCTGGGGGCTGACGCCGCACCTGACGCCAGCCAGTCCTCATGAGAAGCCCGTGCCGATCGGGGCACGCTGCATGAAGAGGAGCCGAAGATCGAAGCCAGCCAGCTGCTGTTCATGAGCAAAGGAGGGGACTTGGGCATGCCCGCCAGGCTCCACGCCAGACTATGGGGGAGGAGTGACCAAGCCGCGGGCTCAGCGCGCCACGAAGGCGGAGATGCTCCCCCAACCGACCCTGCTCCAGGGGCGGTAAGCAGACTAGGAACGCTCAAGGCCGATGGGGGAGTCGAGGAAGGGGGAGGCCGTTTCTCAGGAGGCGCAGCCGCCTCGACGGAAGGAGCCCTGAAGAACTGGCGTCAGGAGATGGAAAACAGCACACAAGGAGCCACAGCGATACGATGCTTACACGTCGACGGCGATGTACTTCCTCCGCTTCAGCGGTCCAAAGATGTTGTTGCCGCTCGGGGATCCTCTCCTCTTGCAGAGCTCCGCGAAATCAACGCAGAGCCGGCCGTATTGCTGGACGTGGCGGCCTGCACGGGGCGAAGAGCTTGGAAAGACAACTTCAGGGTTGCCCGGATGCGGCAAACAGCCGGGCACCGCCTCACCACCAACTCCCGAGGCTTCCGGGGCCTTAGCCTCGGGGGCCGCACACTGCGTCTCCTCAGTGACCGGCGTTTCAAGGGGGGTCGCAAGCTCCCGAGGATGACGCCCCAGGATCACCACTCAGCATGTGCTCCTCAGCACTTGGGCCACCAGCCTCCGTCAGAGCTCGCCCTCCTGCATCCCCACTTGGGGTGAGCTCGGCACCAGCGGCAAGGAAGGGAACCACGACGACGGGGTTCTCGCGGGGCCCCACCAGACCGATCGGCCGTAGCCCCCATTCGTCAAAGGAAGGCATGCTCGTTGCGAACTCGTCCTTGTTCTTCCAGCGATACAGCAGGCGATTCTTCCTAGGCATTTCGTCCGGTAGAGGGACACCCGTCAAGACCTTGAGCACTGTCTGCCGCATCCCGAGAGGGAGCCCAGACTCCTGGAACCTCATGTGGTCCTGACTGTTGAGCAAGGTCCACATCGGGCGAGAGTGGCGCTGAAGCGGAGCAACCCGGCGTTTGACGAACTCCTTCACCACCATAGGCGTGGTCACGCCGCGGTCCTTCAGCGGCCTCAGCCAGGCCCAGACGAGAGCAAGGCGGGGGCTCGAGAGCTTCTGGTGGCCCCAGCCGGGCTTTGGAACAGCAGGCCCCGCCGGTAGACGAAGCAGGGGGCTGAGCACGCCGGCATCAACAAACACCCATCGCGTACGAAACTCACTCGTGGATGAAGGGAGCTCGAAGTCAATCCCCGCGCCCGCAGTCGCGACCACGGCCTGGAAGCTCGTACACCCCGAGCTCTGCCGGGGACCGGTCAGATGCAATGAGAAAAAATGGCGAAGCAGGGTCACGGAAGGAGCGATGCCCACCATGGCCTCGCACAAGAAGGCGAAGGCGGCAAGAAGGGTCACAGATTGAGGGTTGAGATGAGGCATGTGGATATGGTAATGCTCGAGCACCGCGTTGAAGAAGGCGGAGAAGGGAGGAATCAAGCCAGCCCAGAGGGCATCAATGAAGATCGGGACCTCAGTGGCTGCCCGATCCATGCGAGTGCGGGACGCGGGCCAAGCCACCGTCTCTCCCCACTCGTTGAAGCTGGAGGTAAGCATGGGGCGCACCTTGTCCATGGCCTAGTCGTTGAGCACCCGCGGCCGGCCGAGCGCCGGCTCAAAAGACGGAGGCGCAGTTGGCAACGACAGGGGTTTCTTCCCCTTTTCAGCTTGTTTCGGCGCCATGGCAAGGAAGCAGGCGGAGCGTAAGTCGGATTGGCAGGGCAGAGCAGGGCCTCGAGGAAGCAGGGAGATTGGGAGAGCCAGGCATGGGCGAAGGAAGAATAACTGTGTAGGCCACGGGGGCCGCATAGCTAGGCGGATTCAAAGGCAGCGTGGGGAAGTGGAGACGCCCACGTCCAATCAACCGCCACGCGTCAACCGAGGCTGCAGGCTTTTGGGCCCGCGGTGCTCCATACTTGACCCTTGGCTTCGCCGCGAAGCCAAGCCCGAGCGCACCTTGGGCCCGGGGGCTATTGTCGGCGTCCTGGGAACGGGGGTCCCCAGACTTGCCTGCCTGCGGCCCACGGCGTTGCTAAGCCAGCTGGCCGTACGGCCCGTCTTCATCAACAAGGCATCCAAGACCCTCGCGAGGGGCCAAGCCTCGCGAGGCGTTCGACGCAAGACCTCCTTAGGCGTGGCTTAGTCAGGCAGGCTCATGAGGAGCAGAGGTATCAAGGCGGGGCAAACCTCGCGAGACTCTCGTGAAATGAGCCATGACGATCGACGCCAGGCGGGCGCCAGCGCGCGCAACGTCCTTGTTTCCTATTTGGTGCTAAGGAGGCCAGCGCAGGCGAAGAGTACCGAGGCATCAGGCAAAGGTTGCTATATATGTGCAACGAGACCAAGACCAGGAGGACGGCAAGGCGGAGGTAATCGTGGAGCCCAAGACGGCGTCACCACCAGAGCCTTTCGCAGGCGAAGACCACTTTTGTCAGGATAGCTTGTACTAGCTATCCCCCTTCAAATTTGCCCGCCGTTGTTGGCTCCCTTCCCGCTCAATATTTGGGAAGAGGACCAGGGCCTATATAAGTAGAGCTAGCCACCACAGTAGGGGCATCTCATCTCGGCTGGATCTCATCTGATATGATCGAGCAGTTCATCCAGCTCTCACCCGCTAAGTCACCAAACACAAGAACACCTCAACCTCATGAGGCTGTTCTTCCCCTTGTACTGTTCATCATCAGCCCAAGAGGCAATCCACCACCACCACACTGGAGTAGGGTATTACACCACAATGGTGCCCAAACCAGTATAAATCCCGTGTCTCTTTGTGTTGTGAGTTCGTCGAGTTCGTCCGCGAGATCTTAGTGAGCTAGGGCATAGATCGGTAGGAGGGTAAGACTTCGTGCGCACCCCAGTGTTCAAACCTTAAGGGTTTGCCGGAACCCCACATCTGACAGCTACTGTCGGCGTCCCGGGAACGGGGGTACCCAGACTTGCCTGCCTGCGGCCCAGGGCGTGGCTCCTCTAACGGCCTGGTACGGCCCATCTTCAGCAGCAAACACACAAGACCCTCGTGAGGGGCCAAGCCTCGCGAGGCGGACGCCACAAGACCTCCTCAGGGGCAGCCTCACTAGGCTGGCTCGCGAGGAGCGGAGAGATCAAGGCGAGGGGCACCTCACGAGGTTTCCGTGACGTGAGCCATGACGACCAAGGCCAGGCGGGCGCCAGCGGGCGCAGAGTACAGGTTGCCTCTTTGGTGCTAAAGGGGCAGGTGCAGGCGAGGAGTCCCGAGGCATCAGGCAAAGGTTTCCATATCGGTGCAACGAGACGAAGACCAGCAGGACGGCAGGACGGAGGTCATCACGGAGCCCATGACGGCGTCACCACCAGAGCCTTTGGCAGTCGAAGACCACCTTTTGTCAGGATAGCTTGTACAAGTTGTCCCCCTTCAAATTGGCCGTTGTGGGATCCCTTCCCGCCTAAACATTTGGGAAGAGGACCGGGGCCTCTATAAATAGGACTAGCCACCACCATAGGAGGCAACTAATCTTGGACCGGATCCATTCCGCCAAGACCACCCTCTCCAGCTCACCGAGCTCAAGAACACCTCTCCTCAGGAGGTTGTTCTTCCCTTGTACTTGTTCATCCCCAGCCTACAAGGCAATCCACCACACCACACTAGAGTAGGGTATTACACCACATCGGTGGCCTGAACCAGTATAAACTCTTGTGTCCCTTGTTCCTTGGGTTCGGTGAGCTAGGCCTTGGGATCGTTGCGAGAGTGTGAGCTAGGGGGAGAGAGATCTTCGTGCGCACCCAGTGTTCGAACCTCAAGGGTTTGCCGGAACCCGTAATCCGACAGATCTGAACATATAATCTTCCACCAAATAAACCATATAGTAATCAACTACAAGATGTAATCAACACTACTAGTCACCCCCTAGCAACAATATATAGTTCCGGTAACAAGATTGAATACAAGAGATGAACTAGGGTTTGAGATGAGATGGTGCTGGTGAATATGTTGATGGAGATTGCCCTCCCCAAGATGGGAGAGATGTTGTTGATGATGATGACGATGATTTCCCCCTCCGGGAGGGAAGTTCCCTCGGCAAAATTGCTCCACCGGAGGGCAAAAGTGCTCCTGCCCCAAGTTCCACCTCGAGATGGTGGCGCTCCGCCCGGAAAGTCTTCTCCTGATTTTTTCTAGGTCAAAATCACTTATATACCAAAAGATGGGCACCGGAGGTGGGCCGAGGAGGCCACAACCCACCAGGGCGCCAGGGGGGCCTGGCGCACCCAGGTGGGTTGTGCCCCCTCTGGTGTTTATTGGCTCTAGTATTTCTTAAATATTCCATAAAAATCCTCTTGGAGTTTCAGCTCATTTGGAGTTGTGCAGAATAGGTGGCTTGACGTAGCTTTTTCAGGTCCATATTTCCAGCTGCTAGAATTCTCCCTCTTGGTGTGTACCTTGCAAATTATGAGAGAAAAGTCATTAGAATTACTCCAAAAAAGCATTATTATGGATAAAAATATTGTAAATAACAGTAAGAAAACATGATGCAAAATGGACGTATCAACTCCCCCAAGATTAGACCTCGCTTGTCCTCAAGCGAAAACCGAAATCAAAAAACATGTCCACATGCTTTGAGAGAGAGGTGTCGATAAAAACAAAATACGGACATAGAAGCATCATGTTGACTATTATAGCAGCAACAAATTTGAACATAAAAACTTTTATCATAGAACTTTTATCATACACTTCCCATGAATAAGTAATAGTTCATCACACAATCAATGTATAAAGCAAAAACTCTATTAGAAACCAACAAACTATGTTCTCAGTCAACTTTGCAACTACAATTCATCATCTTTTCAGGAAGGGTCACGTGTCGGAGCCTTTAGGCAAGTCCACATACTCAACCTTCATATAGTCTTCTATGATTGCTAACACTCACTGAGTACACATAGCAAAACGTTTCAACCGGACACATAGAAAGATAGGGGCTTATAGTTTCGCCTCCCAACATACTCACCTCAAGGGTGATGTCAACAATAATAACTCATGCTATCTATAGTCAACTGGACATATGTGCCTAGATCTTTCGTCACCACATGATGCTTGCCAAAAGAGAAAAATAATAGGAATAGAAGGAAAACTTTGACTCTTTGCATAAAAGTAAATACATAAAAGTAAAAGATAGGCCCTTCGCAGAGGGAAGCAGAGGTTGCCATGCGCTTATTTGTTTGCATGCTCAACCCCTTAGTGCAAAAGAACGTCATGTTACATTGCCCCTTAAGATGACAACCTTTATTATGCAGTCTGTCGCTTTTATTCTTTGTCATCCAAGTTCGTGCAACGCTCAATTTTCTCTTACACTAAAAGATCTCACATATTTAGAAGCAATTTTTATTGCCCTTTTTGCACCGATGACAACTTACTTGAGGCATCTTGTTCAACCCGTAGTTAGGTATGGTGGACACTTGAAAATAATTTGGGTTTAAGGGTTTTTGGATGCACAAGTAGCATCTCTACTTAGTGCGGATTTTTTTGCTAGCAAAGATAGGAGGCAAGCATCACATGTTAAAGGATCTATGACAATATGACTTCTATGTGAATATAAACATACATAAACCATTATGTTGTCTTCCTTGTCCAACGTCAACAATTTTGGCATATAATATTTTGATGAGGGCTCACAATCACAAAAGATTTCTAGGATAGTATATTTATATGTGAATCTTCCCTTCGCTTATTAATTCTTTCATGAGTTGCATCACTAACCAATGCTATGTTTGTCAATCTCTAATAAAATTTTCTTACTCATACTTTTCCTTATGTGGTGCTATCACCCACCATAGGATTAGTACATAATCTTATTGATTTATTTCCTTTCTTTTGTTTGCTTTCTTTCTCTTTTTCTTTTCTTTATTTGCAACATGAAAGTAAAGGAAGTAAAAAATCGAAATAACTTTATTATATAACCTGCACACGATAACAATGATAGACCACTAAGCAAACTCTCAAAGAAGAAAATATCGAACTAAACTTTATTCATCTAAGCAAAAGATTAAACTAAGATAAGTAAAAGCAAAACGATAGTGGGATGATACGATAACGGGGCACCTCCCCCAAGCTTGGCGGAAGCCAAGGGAGTGCCCATACCCGATACTCGGTTCTCCTTTGGTGGTGAAGAAGGTGATGGTGGTGATGAAGCGATCCTGTCCTTATGGGTCAATAGATCCTGCAGCCGACGGATGACGCTCCAAAGATACGTGATATGCTCTTGATGTAGAATATTTTCGCGAGTGAGATACTTATTTTGTATGCGAACTATTTCAAAGACACGAAAAACTTCAATCTCAGCAGGAGTAAGGTGAGTAAGATAGGGTTTAAGGATATCTTCCTCCTCCTCCTCCTCGGCCAACAGTGCTTGTGTTGCCACCGGGGATGGATCTACGGTAGCTTCCTTGCCCTCGTCTCCCTTGATGGGCGTCCGTAGGCTCCCCCCTCTTTGTTTCGATCTTCATTAGCCAAGCATCTTCTTCCATGTGGTTGGAGGAGCAGGAAGACATGATGCCTAGCTTGACAAATCTGACCAGAAACGGCAAGAAAAGAGAACAGAGGATTTTCTCCGTGATACGGTGGTTAACAGGTTCAGGAAGTATATATAGATTTTTTTTATCTTGGAGGACAAGCATATGGAAGAAAAACGGAGTACGGGAGGTGTCCCAGGTGGGCACTACCCACCTGGGCGTGCCAGGCAAGCCTGGCGCGCCCTGGTGTCTTGTGCCCACCAGGGGACGCTTCCTAGAAGTTTCTTTATTTCCAAAAAATTTAAAAATTCCAAAACTGATAAAAAATATTTTTGCAGATTTTTCGGAGTCTGTTTACTTACCGTATCACTTACCTCCTTATTTTGACGATTCTGGAGTGTTCCAGAAGGACTCTTTTATGTGTTCTTCTGGTGTCAAAGTTTGGATAATATTGCTTTCAACATTAATAGGCATACCTGAGATATAATGCATTATTCGTTGCCCGTTGACAACCTTCGGGTTAGTGCCTTCGAAGTTATTTATTGGGATAACTAGATTTATGCCCCTAGTTGTGTCCCACTCGTCTGTTTTACCCCTAATTCCCAAAAGTCACCAGTTCTGTCCGAGTCACTTTGCTCCTCTTATGCTTTTGCCCTTTGACCGTTTGACCGTCAGTTTGAAAACTTCATAACTAATTCATACTGAATCAGAAAAATGCAAATAAGATACCAAAATCTTCAGAAAAACATCACCTATATGTCAGTGTCATTTGCGTTCATGAAAAAGTGTTGGAAAGTGCACATCCGAGTTTTAGCTCTTTTGATACCACCATGAATAGTGAACTAAAAAAATTCACAAAAAATCAAAAAAAATATGGTGGCGAAGAACAACAAATGTTCTAAGTGCTTGCCAAGTTTCATTAGGGAACGACATTCGTGGAAGTCGTGGCAAAAAAATAATCTATTTTGGAGTGCTGATTGTTTTTCTTGCCACGGCACCCACGAATGTTATTCCCTGATGAAACTTGGCAGACACTTAAAACATTTGTCATTCTTTGCCACCAATTTTTTTCAATTTTTTGAACTTTTTTAGATTTTACTATTCATGGTGGTAGCATAAGAGCTAAATTTCGGATGGGCACTTTCCAACACTTTTTTCATGAATGCAAATGACACTGACATATAGGTGACGTTTTTCTGAACATTTTGGTATCGTATTTGCATTTTTCTGATTTAGTATGAATTAGTTATGAAGTTTTCAAACTGATGGTCAAACGGTCAAAGGGCAAAAGCATAATAGGAGGAAAGTGACTTGGACAGAACCAGTGACTTTTGGGAATTAGGGGTAAAACAGACGAGTGGGACACAACTAGGGGCATAAATCTAATTATCCCTTATTTATTTTGATGGCTCCAGACCGGTAAACCTCCTCGATGACATAGGGGCCTTCCCACTTGGAGAGGAGTTTGCCTGCAAACAATCTAAAATGAGAGTTGTACAGAAGAACATATTCTTCGACTTTAAACTCACGTTTTTGAATTCTTTTGTCATGCCATCTTTTAACTTTTTCTTTGAATAACTTTGCATTTGCATAAGCTTGGGTTCTCCATTCATCTAATGAGCTTATATCAAACAACCTCTTTTCACCAGCAAGTTTGAAATCATAGTTGAGTTCTTTAACTGCCCAATAAGCTTTATGTTCTAACTCAAGAAGTAAATGACAAGCTTTTCCATAAACCATTTTGTTAGGAGACATACCCATAGGATTTTTATAAGTTGCTCGATAAGCCCAAAGTGCATCATCTAATTTCTTAGACCAATTCTTCCTGGACCTATTGACAGTCCTTTACAAAATTAATTTTATTTCTCTATTGCTAAGTTCAACTTGACCACTAGACTGAGGATGATAGCGTGATGCAATTCTATGGTTAACATCATACTTAGCAAGCATCTTACGGAAAAGCACCATGAATAAAGTGCGAACCACCATCAGTCATTAAATATCTAGGGACTCCAAATCTTGGGAGATAACTTCCTTAAGCATTTTAATAGAGGTGTTGTGATCAGCACTACTAGTTGGAATAGCTTCTACACATTTAGTGACATAATCAACAACAACCAAAATAGGTGTATACCCATTAGAAGAAGGAAAAGGTCCCATGTAGTCAAATCCCCAAACATCAAATGGTTCAACAGCAAGTGAATAATTCATAGGCATTTCTTGACGCTTGCCGATATTACCTATTCTTTGGCATTCATCACAAGATGAGACATACTTACGAGCATCCTTGAAGAGAGTAGGCCAATAAAATCCAGACTGCAATACCTTATGAGCAGTTCTATCTCCAGCATGATGCCCTCCATATGGTTCAGAGTGACATTTCCGTAGGATTTGTCCCTGTTTATGCTCAGGTACACAACGTCTAGTAATACCATCTACTCCTTCTTTATAAAGATGTGGGCCATCCCAAAAGTAATGTCTTAAATCATAGAAGAACTTTTTCTTTTGTTGGTAAGTAAAGCTAGGTGGCAAATATTTAGCAACAATGTAATTAGCACAGTCAGCATACCAAGGAATACTATTAGCAACATTTATTGCAGCTAACTGCTCATCAGGAAAACTATCATCAATAGGAAGTGGGTCATCAAGCACATTTTCAAGCCTAGATAAGTTATCAGCTATGGGGTTCTCAGCTCCTTTTCTATCAATAATATGCAAATCAAATTCTTGTAACAAGAGACCCCAACGAATAAGTCAAGGTTTAACATCTTTCTTTTCCATGAGATATCTAATAGCAGCATGGTCTGTGTGAACAGTTGCTTTGGAATCAACAATATAAGGTCTAAATTTATCACAAGCAAACACCACTGCTAAGAATTCTTTTTCAGTAGTAGCATAATTTCTTTGAGCACTGTCTAGAGTTTTACTAGCATAAAGAATAACATTCAATTTCGTATCAACTCTTTGTCCTAGAATAGCACCAATAGCATAATCACTAGCATCACACATAATTTCAAAAGGCAAATTCCAATCAGGTGGTTGAACTATAGGTGCAGTAATTAAGGCTTTCTTGAGTGTTTCAAAGGCTTCTAAACAATCATCAAAAAAAAGGAATATCCTTTTGCAAAAGATTAGTGAGAGGCCTAGAAATTT
The DNA here is from genome assembly GCF_018294505.1 of Triticum aestivum. Classification (NCBI taxonomy): domain Eukaryota; kingdom Viridiplantae; phylum Streptophyta; class Magnoliopsida; order Poales; family Poaceae; genus Triticum; species Triticum aestivum. Next base: position 398,818,404 of record NC_057802.1, on the reverse strand, counting down.
TAGAGAAGTCTTTAATAAACCTCCTATAGAAACCAGCATGACCTAGGAAACTATGAATACCTTTGATGCCCTTAGGACATGGCATTTTCTCAATGGCATCAACCTTAGCTTGGTCCACTTCAATACCCTTTTCAGAAATTTTATGACCCAAGACAATGCCTTCATTAACCATAAAGTGGCACTTCTCCCAATTCAAGACGAGATTAGTTTGTTCACATCTCTGCAAAACTCGATCAAGATTGCTTAAACAATCATCAAAAGACTTCCCATACACAGAGAAGTCATCCATGAAAACCTCAACAATCTTTTCATAAAAGTCATAGAATATATCCAGCATGCATCTTTGAAAGGAAGCAGGTGCATTACATAAACCAAAAGGCATACGTCTATAAGCATAGGTTCCAAAAGGACAAGTAAAAGTGGTCTTTTCTTGATCAGGTTGAGAAACAGGTATTTGTGAAAAGCCAGAATATCCATCAAGGAAGCAAAAGTGTGTGTGCTTAGATAATCTTTCAAGCATTTGATCAATAAAAGGCAAAGGGTAATGATCTTTTCTAGTTGCTTTGTTTAATTTTCTGAAATCAATTACCATTCTATAGCCTGTAAGAATTCCTTGTGGGATAAGTTCATTCTTATCATTAGGAACAACAGTTATACCTCCTTTTTTAGGGACACAATGAACAAGACTTACCCATCTACTATCAGCTATAGGATAGATTATACCTGCTTCCAGAAGTTTTAATATTTCCGTTCTTACCACCTCTTTCATCTTCGGATTTAATCTACATTGATGATCAACAACTGGTTTAGCATCCGGTTCCATATTAATTTTGTGCTGACATAGAGTGGGACTAATGCCCTTTAAATCATCAAGAGTATATCCAATGGCAGCTCGTTGCTTCCTTAGAACTTTCAATAATCTTTCTTCTTCATGTTCTGAAAGGTTAGCACTGACAATAACAGGATATATTTTCTTTTCATCAAGATAAGCGTATTTCAAAGTGTCTGGCAATTGTTTTAATTCAAACATAGGATCACCCTTAGGTGGAGGAGGACCTCCTAGAGTTTCAATATGCAAGTTGTGTCTAAGTAGAGGACGTTGTTCAAAGAAAATATTATCTATTTCATTTCTTTCATGCATATGTAAATCATTTTCATGGTCTAGCAAGTATTGTTCTATAGGATCTGTAGGTGGAACAGCAATAGAAGCAAGACCAATTAATTCATCCTTACTAGGCAATTATTTTTCATGATGATTTCTACTAAACTTGGAAAAATTAAACTCATGAGACTCATCACCAAAGCTACCACCCACAGTTTGTTTCTTACAATCTATCTTAGCATTCACTGTGTTCAAGAAAGGTCTACCAAAGATAATGGGGCAGAAGTCATCTTGTGGGGAACCAAGAACAAGAAAATCAATAGGGTATTTTACTTTCCCACACAAGACTTCAACATCTCTAATCCCACAAGGTGATATGGTGTCTCTATTTGCAAGTTTAATAGTAACATCTATGTCTTCTAACTCTGTAGGTGCTATGTATTCCCTAATTTCTTGATATAACTTGTAAGGAATATCACTAACACTAGCACCCATGTCACATAAACCATGATAACATTGATCTCCTATTTTGAATAAAATGACAGGCAGGCCAACAACTGGTCTATTTTTATCCCTTTTTTCAGGTTTAGCAATTCTAGCAGCTTCTGCACACAATTAGATAACATGCCCATCCTCATCTTCTTCTAAGAGATCTTTAACCATAGCAATATTAGGTTCAACTCTAATTTGTTCATCGGGTTAGGTGTTCTAACATAGCTTTTTTTAACCACAGTTGAAACTTTAGCATGTTCCTTTATCCTAACAGGAAAAGGTGGTTTCTCAATATAAGAAGTAGGAACAACTGGATCAACATTGTAGAGTATAGTTTCTTCTTTAACTGGTACTGGTTCTTTAATTTCATCTTTAATAGGTGTGTGATATTTACACCACTTCTCTTTAGGGAGTTCAACATGAGTAGCAAATGATTCACAAAAGGAGGCTACTATCTGAGAGTCAAGTCCATATTTAGTGCTAAAGTTTTGAAAAGCATTGGTATCCATAAAAGATTTAACACAATCATACATAAGCTTTATACCTGACTCTTTACCTTCGTCGAGTTCCCAATCTTCAGAGTTTTGTTTAATTATTTCCAAAAGATCCCATTGGAATTCAATAGTTTTCTTCATAAAAGAACCAACACAAGAAGTATCCAACATGGTTTGATCATTACGAGAAAGCCGAGCATAAAAGTTCTGAATAATAATTTCTCTTGAGAGCTCATGATTGGGGCATGAATATAACATTGAATTAAGCCTCCCCCAAGCTAGAGTGATACTTTCTCCTTCACGAGGCCAAAAATTATATATATAATTCCGATCACGATGAACTAGATGCATAGGATAAAATTTCTGGTGGAACTCCAATTTTAAACGATTCCAATTCCATGATCCAATATCATCGCATGGCCTATACCATGCCAATGCTTTTCCTTTCAAAGATAAAGGGAAAACCTTTTTCATCACCTATCTCCGGGTAAACCTGCAAGCTTAAACAATCCACAAATTTATTCCACATATATCAAGTGCATATCAGGATGTTCGGTTCCATCTCCTTCATAAGGATTAGCTAGCAGTTGTTCTATCATACCCGAAGGAATTTCATATTCAATATTTTCAGTAGGTGCGGTAGGTTGAGGGGCAATTAATTGTCGTTCCAGACAAGGTGAAGATACCCCGAACAAACCTCTCAAAGGATTGTTTTCCATAGTAGCAAGTGACAATAAATTTCAGCACACTATATAAATGTTTCCTTACCTAATTCCACTTACCAAAGGCGCTTCACTCCCCGGCAACGGCGCCAGAAAATAGCCTTGATGACCCACAAGCATAGGGGATCAATTGTAGCTCTTTTCGATAAGTAAGAGTGTCGAACCCAGCGAGGAGCAGAAGGAAATGACAAGTAGTTTTCAGTAAGGTAATGTGTGCAAGTGCTGAAATTGTAAGTAGCGGAGTAGTTTGATAGCAAGATAATTTGTAACGAGCAAGTAACGATAGTAGTAACAAGTATGCAACAAGGTATCCCAATCCTTTTGTGGGAAAGGACATGCCAGAATGGTCTCTTATGATAAGCAAAGCATTCTTGAGGGTACACGGGAATTTCATCTAGTCACTTTCATCATGTTTGTTTGATTTGTATTCGCTACTTTGATAATTTGATATGTGTGTGGATTGGTGCTTAGGTGCTGTTCTTACTTGAACGAACCTCCTACTTATGATTAACCCTCCCGCAAGGATCCGCAACTACGAGAAAAGTATTAAGAATAAATTCTAACCATAGCATTAAACTCTAGGATCCAATCGGTCCCTTACAGAATAGTGCATAAACTGGGGTTTAAGTTTCTGTCACTCTCGCAACCCACCATCTATTTACTACTCCACAATGCATTCCCTTAGGCCCAAATATGGTGAAGTGTCATGTAGTCGACGTTCACATGACACCACTAAGGGAATCACAACAAACATACTATCAAAATATCGAACACATATCAAGTTCACATGATTACTTGCAACATGATTTCTCCCGTGACCTCAAGAACAAAAGTAACTACTCACAAATAATCAACATGCTCATGATCAGAAGGGTATTAATATGCATAATGAATCTGAAAATATAATCTTCCACCAAATAAACCATATAGTAATCAACTACAAGATGTAATCAACACTACTAGTCACCCCCTAGCAACAATCTATAGTTCCGGTAACAAGATTGAATACAAGAGAAGAACTAGGGTTTGAGATGAGATGGTGCTGGTGAAGATGTTGATGGATATTGCCCTCCCCAAGATGGGAGAGTTGTTGGTGATGATGACGACGATGATTTCCCCCTCTGGGAGGGAAGTTCCCCCGGCAGAATTGCTCCGCCGGAGGGCAAAAGTGCTCCTGCCCAAGTTCCGCCTCGAGACGGTGGCGCTTCGTCCCGAAAGTCTTCTCCTGATTTTTTCTAGGTCAAAATCAATTATATACCAGAATATGGGCACCAGAGGTGGGCCGAGGAGGCCACAACCCACCTGGTGGCCCCCTATAGTGTTTATTGGCTCCAGTATTTCTTAAATATTCCATAAAAAATCCTCGTGGAGTTTCAGCTCATTTGGAGTTGTGCAGAATAGGTGGCCTGACGTAGCTTTTTCAGGTTCAGATTTCCAACTCCCAGAATTCTCCCTCTTGGTGTGTACCTTGCAAATTATGGGAGAAAAGGCATTAGAATTACTCCAAAAAACATTATTATGGATAAAAACATTGTAAATAATAGTAAGAAAACATGATGCAAAATGGACGTATCAATAAGACTGATAGGGAGCCTTGTGGCATCATCAAGGATGTCAAGGTTATTATTGGTTCACTAATTTATCCTATTGACATTTTTGTGTTCATGATTTGTGAGGATAAAGATTGTCCTATTGTCTTTGGAATATCTTTTCTAAAATGTTGCAGAGGCATATATAAAAAGGGATTTCTATTTCTATGCCTCTCCTTCCTTAGTTGTGCTCAGTTTTGCCCCGCCCATCTAACATTGCTCACTTCCCCCCCCCCCTCTACTCGCTTGCGCCTCACAAAAGGCCAACCCGTGCCTTGCGGTCAGGTCAAAGTCGTTGATCGTTACTTCACCCGGTACTGACGCGTGGGCCAATTGAAATGCTGACATGTGGGACCGACTAGTGGACGGCTGGGTCATTTTTCTACAAAAAGAGGACGAAATCTCTCTCTCATTTCGCATCCCCCCGCAGCCCGAGTAGCCCACATCCACCTTCCCCCTTCCCCACCCCCAATCCTGCAGCCGCTATTGGCAATGACGACGCCGTTGGAGATATTCTGCGCCGATGACGCTATCTTACTGGAGAAGTGCAAGGAGATCTGCTCCAGGTTTCCAAGCACCAAAGCTCTGGCGAAGCATGCATTGCAATTGTTGATAGATGTGACGATGGATGAGATCCTGTGGATAATTCCAGATCGAGTCAAGTTGGTGACTTGTATCGGGGTTTTCGTCTAGGCGATGCATGAGGCAATGGAGTCGCCGGATCCTCGTCAGCGAGCTCGCTGGTATTCATATCGGTCTCTGATACGTCTCCAATGTATCTATAATTTTTTATTGTTCCATGCTATCATATTATCAATCTTGGATGTTTTATATTCATTTTATAGCAACTTTATATCATTTTTCGGAACTAACCTATTGACATAGTGCCCAGTGCCAGTTGCTGTTTTTTGCTTGTTGTTTACTTTGCAGAATATCATTACCAAACGAAGTCCAAATGCCATGAAACTTTTTGGAGATTTTTTCTACCCAGAAGACAACTTGGGAGCCAAGCAAGTACCGGAGGGGAGGCCCGTGGGGCCCACAAAGCACCAGGGCGCGCTAGAGGCCCCTGGCGTGTCCTGGTGGGTAGTGGGGCCCACAGGCCCCCTCTCCACCGCCTCTCGGCTCTATAAATACCCAAATATTCCAGAAACCCTAGGGGAGTCGAGAGATCAGAGTTTCCGCCGCCGCAAGTTCCAGAACCACGAGATCCAATCTGGAGCCCTTTTTCGGCACCTTGCCAGAGGGGGAAACAATCACGGAGGGGTTCAACATCCTCATTGGTGCTCCTCCGATGATGCGTGAGTAGTTTACCACAGACCTATGGGTCCGTAGGTGATACGTCTACATCGTATCTACTTTTCTAAACTCTTTTGCCCTTGTTTTGGACTCTAATTTGCATGATTTGAATGGAACTAACCCGGACTGACGCTATTTTCAGCAGAATTGCCATGGTGTTATTTTTGTGAAGAAATAGAAGTTCTCGGATTGACCTAAAAATTTACGGAGATTTTTTGTGGAATAAATAAAAAATACTGGCGGAAAAAGATGCCAGAGGGGGGCCACCCAGAGGACACAAGCCCTGGTGGCGCGCCTACCCCACCAGGGTGCGCCTCCCAGGCTTGTGGGCCTCCTGGACCATCTACAACCCAAACTCCAACTCCATATATACCTATTCATAGAGAAAAAATTCAAAGAGAAGGATTCATTGTGTTTTATGATACGGAGCCGCCGCCACCTCCTGTTCATCGGGAGGGCTGATCTGCAGTCCGTTCGGGGCTCCAGAGGGTGGTATCCGTCGCCATCATCATCACCAACCTTCCTCCATCACCAATTCCATGATGCTCACCACCGGGAGTGAGTAATTCCTTCATAGGCTTGCTGCATGGTGATGGGTTGGATGAGATTTATCATGTAATCAAGTTAGTTTTGTTAGGGTTTGATCCCTAGTATCCACTATGTTTTGAGATTGATGTTGCTATGACTTTGCTATGCTTAATGCTTATCACTACGGCCCGAGTGCCATGATTTCAGATCTGAACCTATTATGTTTTCATGAATATGTGTGTTCTTGATCATATCTTGCAAGTTGTAGACACCTATTACGAGTTATGATCCGTATAACCCAAGGTAACAATAATTGGGATTCTTTCCAGTGATTACCGTAGTTTGAGGAGTTCATGTATTCACTAATTGCTAACGCTTTGTTCTGGTTCTCTATTAAAAGGAGGCCTTAATATACCTTTGTTTCCTTATGGACCCCGCTACCACGGGAGGGTAGGACAAAAGATGTCATGCAAATTCTTTTCCATAAGCACATATGACTATATACGGAATACATGCCTACATTATAAGAGGTTATGACTCCAGATGATGAATATTATCCAACACAATTATCATTGTCGATCCAATGCCCACGAGCTTTTCACATATTGATCTTTGCTAAGTTACTTTGTCGTTGCCACTGTTACAGTCACTACAAAACTGCTACTGTTACTTTTGCCACTGTTACCCTTACATCCATACTACTTTGCTACTAAAAACTTTGCTGCAGATATCAAGTCTTTCAAGTGTGGTTGAGTTGACAAGTCAACTGCTAATACTCGCGAATATTCTTTGGATCCCCTTGTCGAATCAATAAATTTGGGTAGAATACTCTACCCTTGAAAACGGTTGCGATCCCCTATACTTGTGGGTTATGAAGACCTTTTTTGGCGACGTTGCCGGGGAGCATAGCTCTATTTGCTGAGCCACTTGGGATTTATATCTGTTGATCACTATGAGGAATCTGAAAGATACGAGAACCAAGATTTTTTTCCTCCACTATGAGGGGAGGTAAGGAACTGCCATCTAGCTCCGCACTTGATTCACCTTCTGTTTTGAGTAAGCTTGCGACACCTACACCTGCTATTAATTCTGGTATGTCGCAAGTAATTGATGATGCTACTTCGGCTATGAATAATGCTTACGATGATGCTACTACTTTGCTTGATAAGATTGTGCCAGTGGGTGAATTTCCTGATCAACAACTTGCTAGAATTAATGATATTGAGAATGTTGAAACTGATGATATTCTTGAAGCTAGTGAAATTATTGAAACTGAACACTTTGAAACACCTATTAGACCTAGCACTGCTAGATATGAATTGCCTGATATACCTAAGGGTTATGTTATGGATTCAGAAGTAGCTAGGGACTTTCTTGCTTGTAAGGATAGAGATGATCTTAAGAAATTGGTTGTCAAGTTGAAAGAAAAATCTTTGAATGCTAGAATGCAATATGATCCTAAGTTTGCTACTTCATCCATCTTTGTTACTAATAAGGATTATGAATTCTCTGTTGATCCTGAGTTAAATACTTTGGTTGAATCCGATCCTTTCCATGGTTATAAATCTGAAACTGTTGTGGCACATCTCACTAAACTGAATGATATAGCCACCCTATTTGCTCATGAGGAAAAAATTCGCTACTACTATATCCTTAAGTTGTTTCCTTTCTCATTAAAGGGTGATGCTAAGATATGGTTTAATTCCCTTGCTCCTGGTTGTGTGCATAGTCCCCAGGATATGATATATTACTTCTCTGAAAATATTTTCCTGCTCATAAGAAACAAACTGCTTTAGAGGAAATATTTAACTTTGTGTAAATTGAAGAAGAGAGTCTCCCACAAGCTTGGGGGAGGCTTCTACAATTACTTAATTCTTTGCCTGATCATCCTCTCAAGAAAAATGAAATACTTAATATCTTTTATAATGGACTAACCGATGCTTCTAGGGACCACCGAGATAGTTGTGCTGGTTGTGTTTTCAGGGAATGAACTGTTGAACAAGCTAAAGAATTATTGAATAATATATTGAGTAATGATAATGATTGGACTCTTCCCGAACCACCACCTAAGCCAACTCCGAAGAAGAAGGGTATTCTATTTCTCAGTCCTGAAGATATGCAAGAGGCAAAGAAATCCATGAAACAAAAGGTATTAAAGCTGAAGATGTTAAGAATTTACCACCTATTGAAGAAATACATGGTCTTAATACCCTGACACAGGTAGTAGAGGTAAATTCTCTTTATAGATTTGATGAAGGTGATATACCTTATAATAAATCTTCTAGTCAATGCATGGATGAATTTGATAACTTTATTGTTAAACAAGAAAACTTCAATGCATATGTTAATAGACAATTAAAACGAAATGCTTATATGATCGAATGCTTGGGTGACTATATGTTTAGAACTATTAGTGATCTCAAGGTTGTTAGTAAACATGCTTCCATGGTAAAAACTCAGGTAGACCAAGTTCTCAAAGCATAGAATGATTTGCTTAATGAATTGAATAATACAATAAATGATCATGTTGTTAGAGTTATGACTAGAGGCGATAAAATGACTCAGGAACCTTTCTATCCTGAAGGCCTGAAGGAAATATGCCCTAGACGCAATAATAAAGTTATTATTTATTTCCTTATATCATGATAAATGTTTATTATTCATGCTAGAACTGTATCAACCGGAAACTTGATACATGTGTGAATACATAGACAAACAGAGTGTCACTAGTATGCCTCTACTTGAGTAGCTCGTTGATCAAAGATGGTTATGTTTCCTAGCCATAGACATGAGTTGTCATTTGATTAACGGGATCACATCATTAGGAGAATGATGTGATTGACTTGACCCATTCCGTTAGCTTAGCACTCGATCGTTTAGTATGTTGCTATTGCTTTCTTCATGACTTATACATGTTCCTATGGCTATGAGATTATGCAACTCCCGTTTACCGGAGGAACACTTTGTGTGCTACCAAACGTCACAACGTAACTGGGTGATTATAAAGGTGCTCTACAGGTGTCTCCGAAGGTACTTGTTGGGTTGGCATATTTCGAGATTAGGATTTGTCACTCCGATTGTTGGAGAGGTATCTCTGGGCCCTCTCGGTAATGCACATCACTTAAGCCTTGCAAGCATTGCAACTAATGAGTTAGTTGTGGGATGATGTATTACGGAACGAGTAAAGAGACTTGCCGGTAACGAGATTGAACTAGGTACTGAGATACCGACGATCGAATCTCGGGCAAGTAACATACCGATGTTCAAAGGGAACAACGTATGTTGTTATGCGGTTTGACCGATAAAGATCTTCGTAGAAAATGTGGGAGCCAATATGGGCATCCAGGTCCCGCTATTGGTTATTGACCGGAGACGTGTCTCGGTCATGTCTACATAGTTCTCGAACCCGTAGGGTCCGCACGCTTAACGTTACGATGACAGTTATATTATGAGTTTATATGTTTTGATGTACCGAAGGAGTTCGGAGTCCCGGATGAGATCGGGGACATGACGAGGAGTCTCGAAATGGTCGAGACGTAAAGATCGATATATTGGACGACTATATTTGGACATCGGAAAGATTCGGAGTGATTCGGGTATTTTTCGGAGTACCGGAGAGTTACGAGAATTCGTATTGGGCCTTAATGGGCCATACGGGAAAGGAGAGAAAGGCCCCAAAGGTGGCCGCACCCCTCCTCATGGACTAGTCCGAATTGGACTAGGGAGGGGGGCGCCCCCTTCCTTCTTTCTCCTTCTCCCTTCCCTTTTCCTACTCCAACAAGGAAAGGAGGAGTCCTACTCCCGGTGGGAGTAGGACTCCCCCCTTGGCACGCCCTCCTCCTAGGCCGGCCGCCTCCCCCCTTGCTCCTTTATATACGGGGGCAGGGGGGCACCCCATAGACACAACAATTGATCATTGATCTCTTAGCCGTGTGCGGTGCCCCCCTCCACCATATTACACCTCGATTATATCGTAGCGGTGCTTAGGCGAAGCCCTACGTCGGTAGAACATCATCATCGTCACCACGCCGTCGTGCTGACGAAACTCTCCCTCAACACTCGGCTGGATCGGAGTTCGAGGGACGTCATCGAGCTGAACGTGTGCTGAACTCGGAGGTGCCGTGCATTCGGTACTTGATCGGTCGGATTGTGAAGACGTACGGCTACATCAACCGCGTTGTGTTAACACTTCCGCTTTCGGTCTACGAGGGTACGTAGACAACACTCTCCCCTCTCGTTGCTATGCATCACCATGATCTTGCGTGTGCGTAGGAATTTTTTTTGAAATTACTACGTTCCCCAACAGTGGTATCAGAGCCTGGTTTTATGCGTTGATGTTATATGCACGAGTAGAACACAAGTGAGTTGTGGGCGATATAAGTCATACTGCTTACCAGCATGTCATATTTTGGTTCAGCGGTATTGTGAGATGAAGCGGCCCGGACCGACATTACGCGTACGCTTACGCGAGACTGTTTCACCGTTGCGAGCACTCGTTGCTTAAAGGTGACTGGCGGGTGTTTGTCTCTCTCACTTTAGTTGAACCGAGTGTGGCTACGCCCGGTCCTTGCGAAGGTTAAAACAGCACCAACTTGACAAACTATCGTTGTGGTTTTGATGCGTAGGTAAGAACGATTCTTGCTAAGCCCGTAGCAGCCACGTAAAACTTGCAACAACAAAGTAGAGGACGTCTAACTTGTTTTTGCAGGGCATGTTTTGATGTGATATGGTCAAGACATGATGCTGAATTTTATTGTATGAGATGATCATGTTTTGTAACCGAGTTATCGGCAACTGGCAGGAGCCATATGGTTGTCGCTTTATTGTATGCAATGCAATCGCCATGTAATTGTTTTACTTTATCACTAAGCGGTAGCGATAGTCGTAAAAGAAATAGTTGGCGAGACGACAACGATGCTACGATGGAGATCAAGGTGTCGCGCTGGTGACGATGGTGATCATGACGGTGCTTCGGAGATGGAGATCACAAGCACAAGATGATGATGGCCATATCATATCACTTATATTGATTGCATGTGATGTTTATCTTTTATGCATCTTATCTTGCTTTGATTGACGGTAGCATTATAAGATGATCTCTCACTAAATTTCAAGATAAATGTGTTCTCCCTGAGTATGCACCGTTGCCAAAGTTCGTCGTGCCCAGACACCACGTGATGATCGGGTGTGATAAGCTCTACGTCCATCTACAACGGGTGCAAGCCAGTTTTGCACACGCAGAATACTCAGGTTAAACTTGACGAGCCTAGCATATGCAGAGATGGCCTCGGAACACTGAGACCGAAAGGTCGAGCGTGAATCATATAGTAGATATGATCAACATAGTGATGTTCACCATTGAAAACTACTCCATTTCACGTGATGATCGGTTATGGTTTAGTTGATTTGGATCACGTGATCACTTAGAGGATTAGAGGGATGTCTATCTAAGTGGGAGTTCTTAAGTAATATGATTAATTGAACTACAATTTATCATGAACTTAGTCCTGATAGTATTTTGCAAATTATGTCGTAGATCACTAGCTCGCGTTGTTGCTTCCCTATGTTTATTTTGATATGTTCCTAGAGAAAAATTATGTTGAAAGATGTTAGTAGCAATGATGCGGATTGGATCCGTGATCTGAGGATTATCCTCATTGCTGCACAGAAGAATTATGTCCTTGATGCACCGCTAGGTGACAGACCTATTGCAGGAGCAGATGCAGACGTTATGAACGTTTGGCTAGCTCAATATGATGACTACTTGATAGTTTAGTGCACCATGCTTAATGGCTTAGAATCGGGACTTCCAAGACGTTTTGAACGTCATGGACCATATGAGATGTTCCAGGAGTTGAAGTTAATATTTCAAGCAAATACCCGAGTTGAGAGATATGAAGTCTCCAACAAGTTCTATAGCTAAAAGATGGAGGAGAATAGCTCAAGCAGTGAGCATGTGCTCAGACTGGGTACTACAATCGCTTGAATCAAGTGGGAGTTAATCTTCCAGATAAAATGGTGATTAACAGAATTCTCTAGTCACCATCACCAAGATAGTAGAACTTCGTGATGAACTATAGTATGCAAGGGATGACGAAATTAATTCCCGAGCTCTTCGTGATGTTGAAATCGACGAAGGTAGAAATCAAGAAAAACATCAAGTGTTGATGGTTGACGAGACCACTAGTTTCAAGAAAAGGGCAAAGGGAAGAAGGGGAACTTCAATAAGAACGGCAAGCAAGTTGCTGCTCAAGTGAAGAAGCCTAAGTCTGGTCCTAAGCCTGAGACTAAGTGCTTCTACTGCAAAGGGACTGGTCACTGGAAGCGGAACTACCCCAAGTATTTGGTGGATAAGAAGGATGGCAAAGTGAACAAAGGTATATTGGATATACATGTTATTGATGTGTACTTACTAGTGTTTATAGCAACCCCTCAGTATTTGATACTGGTTCAGTTGCTAAAGAGTAGTAACTCAAAATGGGAGTTGCAGAATAAACAGATACTAGTAAAAGGCGAGGTAACGATGTGTGTTGGAAGTAGTTCCAAGATTGATATGATCATCATCGCACACTCCCTATACTTTCGGGATTAGTGTTGAAACTAAATAAGTGTTATTTGGTGTTTGCGTTGAGCATGAAAATGATTTGATCATGTTTGTTGCAATACGGTTATTCATTTAAATTAGAGAATAATTGTTGTTCTGTTTACATGAATAAAACCTTATATGGTCATACACCCAATAAAATGGTTTGTTGGATCTCGATCGTAGTGATACATATATTCATAATAATGAAGCCAAAAGATGCAAAGTTAATAATGATAGTGCAACTTATTTGTGGCACTGCCGTTTAGGTCATATTGGTGTAAAGCGCATGAAGAAACTCCATACTGATGGGATTTTGGAATCACTTGATTATGAATCACTTGATGCTTGCAAACCATGCCTCATGGGCAAGATGACTAAAACGCCGTTCTCCGGAACTATGGAGAGAGCAACAGATTTGTTGGAAGTCATACATACAGATGTATGTGGTCCGATGAATATTGAGGCTCGTAGCAGGTATCATTAATTTCTGACCTTCACAGATGATTTGAGCAGATATGGGTATATCTACTTAATGAAACAGAAGTCTGAAACATTTGAAAAGTTCATATAATTTCAGAGTGAAGTGGAAAATCATCGTAACAAGAAAATAAAGTTTCTACGATCTGATCGTGGAGAAGAGTATTTGAGTTATGAGTTTGGCCTTCAGTAAAACCAATGTGAAATAGTTTCACTACTCACGCCACCTGGAACACCACAGTGTAATGGTGTGTCCGAACATCGTAACCGTACTTTATTAGATATGGTGCAATATATGATGTCTCTTACCGATCTACCACTATCGTTTTGGGGTTATGCATTAGAGACAGCTACATTCACGTTAAATAGGGTACCATCTAAATCCGTTGAGACGACATCTTATGAACTGTGGTTTGGCAAGAAACCAAAGTTGTCATTTCTTAAAGTTTGGGGTTGTGATGCTTATGTGAAAAAGTTTCATCCTGATAAGCTCAAACCCAAATCGAAGAAATGTGTCTTCATAGGATACCCAAAGGAGACAGTTGGGTACACCTTCTATCATAGATCCGAAGGCAAGACATTCGTTGCTATGTATGGATCCTTTCTAGAGAAGGAGTTTCTCTCGAAAGAAGTGAGTGGGAGGAAAGTAGAACTTGATGAGGTAATTGTACCTGCTCCCTTATTGGAAAGTAGTTCATCGCAGAAACCAGTTTCTGTGACGCCTATACCAATTAGTGAGGAAGTTAATGATGATGATCATGGAACTTCAGATCAAGTTATTACTGAACCTCGTAGGTTAACCAGAGTAAGATCCGCACCAGAGTGGTACGGTAATCCTGTTCTGAAGGTTATGTTACTAGACCATGACGAACCTAGGAACTATGAAGAAGCGATGGTGAGCCCAGATTCCGCAAAATGGCTTGAGGCCATGAAATCCGAGATGGGATCCATGTATGAGAACAAGGTATGGACTTTGGTTGACTTGCCCGATGATCGGCAAGCCATAGAAAATAAATGGATCTTCAAGAGGAAGACAGACGTTGATAGTAGTGTTACTATCTACAAAGCTAGAATTGTCGCAAAAGGTTTTCGACAAGTTTGAGGTGTTGACTACGATGAGAGTTTCTCACTCGTATCTATGCTTAAGTCTGTCTGAATCATGTTAGCAATTGCCGCATTTTATGAAATCTGGCAAATGGATAAACAAAATTGCATTCCTTAATGGATTTATTAAAGAAGAGTTGTATATGATGCAACCAGAAGGTTTTGTCAATCCTAAAGGTGCTAACAAAATATGCAAGCTCCAGCGATCCATCTGTGGACTGGTGCAAGCATCTCGGAATTGGAATATACGCTTTGATAAGTTGATCAAAGGATGTAGTTTTATATAGACTTGCGGTGAAGCCTGTATTTACAAGAAAGTGAGTGGGAGCACTACAGCATTTCTGATAAGTATATGTGAATGACATATTGTTGATCGGAAATAATGTAGAACTATTCTACAAAGCATAAAGGAGTGTTTGAAAGGAGTTTTTCAAAGAAAGACCTCGGTGAAGCTGCTTACATATTGAGCATCAAGATCTAGACGCTTCGAGATAGATCAAGACGCTTGATAAGTTTTTTCAATGAGTACATATCTTAACAAGATTTTGAAGTGGTTCAAAATGGAACAGTCAAAGAAAGAGTTTCTTGCCTGTGTTACAAGGTGTGAAACTGAGTAAGACTCAAAGCCTGACCACGGCAGAAGATAGAAAGAGAATGAAAGTCATTCCCTATGCCTCGGCCATAGGTTCTATAAAGTATGCCATGCTGTGTACCAGGTCTATTGTATACCCTACACTGATTTTGGCAAGGGAGTACAATAGTGATCTAGGAGTAGAGCACTGGACAGCGGTCAAAATTATCCTTAGTGGAATAAGGATATGTTTCTCGATTATGGAAGTGACAAAAGGTTCGTCGTAAAGGGTTACGTCGATGCAAGTTTTGACACTAATCTAGATGACTCTGAGTCTCGGTCTAGATACATATTTAAAGTGGGAGCAATTAGCTAGAGTAGCTCCGTGCAGAGCATTGTAGACATAGAAATTTGCAAAATACTTACGGATCTGAATGTGATAGACCCGTTGACTAAAATTATCTCACAAGCAAAACATGATCACACCTTAGTACTCTTTGGGTGTTAATCACATAGCGATGTGAACTAGATTACTAACTCTAGTAAACCCTTTGGGTGTTGGTCACATGACGATGTGAACTAGGGATGTTAATCACATGGTGATGTGAACTATTGATATTAAATCACATGGCGATGTGAACTAGATTATTGACTCTAGTGCAAGTGGGAGACTGAAGGAAATATGCCCTAGAGGCAATAATAAAGTTATTATTTATTTCCTTATATCATGATAAATGTTTATTATTCATGCTAGAACTGTATCAACCGGAAACTTGATACATGTGTGAATACATAGACAAACAGAGTGTCACTAGTATGCCTCTACTTGACTAGCTTGTTGATCAAAGATGGTTATGTTTCCTAGCCATAGACATGAGTTGTAATTTGATTAACGGGATCACATCATTAGGAGAATGATGTGATTGACTTGACCCATTCCGTTAGCTTAGCACTCGATCGTTTAGTATGTTGCTATTGCTTTCTTCATGACTTATACATGTTCCTATGACTATGAGATTATGCAACTCCCGTTTACCGGGGGAACACTTTGTGTGCTACCAAACGTCACAACGTAACTGGGTGATTATAAAGGTGCTCTACAGGTGTCTCCGAAGGTACTTGTTGGGTTGGCGTATTTCGAGATTAGGATTTGTCACTCCGATTGTCGGAGAGGTATCTCTGGGCCCTCTCGGTAATGCACATCACTTAAGGCTTGCAAGCATTGCAACTAAAGAGTTAGTTGTGGGATGATGTATTACGGAACGAGTAAAGAGACTTGCCGGTAACGAGATTGAACTAGGTACTGAGATACCGACGATCGAATCTCGGGCAAGTAACATACCAATGACAAAGGGAACAACGTATGTTGTTATGCGGTTTGACCGATAAAGATCTTCGTAGAAAATGTGGGAGCCAATATGGGCATCCAGGTCCCGCTATTGGTTATTGACCGGAGACGTGTCTCGGTCATGTCTACATAGTTCTCGAACCCGTAGGGTCCGCACGCTTAACGTTACGATGACAGTTATATTATGAGTGTATATGTTTTGATGTACCGAAGGAGTTCGGAGTCCCGGATGAGATCTGGGACATGACGAGGAGTCTCGAAATGGTCGAGACGTAAAGATCGATATATTGGACGACTATATTCGGACATCGGAAAGGTTCCGAGTGATTCGGGTATTTTTCGGAGTACCGGAGAGTTACAGGAATTCGTATTGGGCCTTAATGGGCCATACGGGAAAGGAGAGAAAGGCCCCAAAGGGTGGCCGCACCCCTCCCCATGGACTAGTCCGAATTGGACTAGGGAGGGGGGCGGCCCCTTCCTTCTTTCTCCTTCTCCCTTCCCTTTTCCTACTCCAACAAGGAAAGGAGGACCGGGAGTAGGACTCCCCCCTTGGCGCGCCCTCCTCCTAGGCCGGCCGCCTCCCCCTTGCTCCTTTATATACGGGGGCAGGGGCACCCCATAGACACAACAATTGATCATTGATCTCTTAGCCGTGTGCGGTGCCCCCCTCCACCATATTACACCTCGATTATATCGTAGCGGTGCTTAGGCGAAGCCCTGCGTCGATAGAACATCATCATCATCACCACGCCGTCGTGCTGACGAAACTCTCCCTCAACACTCGGCTGGATCAGAGTTCGAGGGACGTCATCGAGCTAAACGTGTGCTGAACTCGGAGGTGCCGTGCGTTCGGTACTTGATCGGTCGGATCGTGAAGACGTACGACTACATCAACCGCGTTGTGTTAACGCTTCCGCTTTCGATCTACGAGGGTACGTAGACAACACTCTCCCCTCTCGCTGCTATGCATCACCATGATCTTGCGTGTGCATAGGATTTTTTTTTGAAATTACTACGTTCCCCAACAAGGCCATCCTAAGAGAATTGAGCAAGATTCTCAGAGAATTAATACTGATGCACCTAGTCTGCATAGAAATAAAAATAAAAAGAATGATGATAGGACTTTGCATGCTTCTAGTGAACCTATTATAGACACACCTGAGAATCCAAATGATATTTCTATTTTTGATGTTGAACACAATCTGGTGATGAACATGAACCTAGTAATAATGATAATGATGATGTTCACTGTCGGTGTGGAACGACACCTATGGGATCACAAGAATCCCTACTACGGTTGCCGGGGCGCAGGGTTGCAAGAAGAGCAGGATTAGTAGTCAGCACAAGGATCGTTTACCCAGGTTCGGGCCGCGAAGATGCGTAAAACCCTAGTCCTGCTTTGGTGGGTGTATTTCAGAGAGTTGTTGAGCTCTCAAACTAGCTATGGTGGGGCGCGTGGTTCCAAAGAGCCGAATCCTTCTCCAGTATGCCATGGGCCTCCTTTTATAGTCGAAAGGGGCTGCCACAGTGGCATACAGGAGGTGGAAAGGCGTAAAGTATTGCGAGCTTATCGCTCGTATTACAGGATAAGACGCATTTAATGCGCCGCTGAGCTATCCCCTAGCTTTATCGGGGACGGGGGGCAAGGCCCGTCCCGTCCGTCGCCGCTCCTCCTCGCTTCGACACGCGCCCTGGCCAGCGATGCGTGCGGCGCCATGTAGGCAGGCAGGCAGCTGAGGTGGCGCGGTGGTGGAGCCTTCATGAAGATCTGCATGCCGCCACGCAGGCGCTTGATGAGTTGGCCTGGGAGCTGCATGTTGCCACGCAGGTGCCTGCTCAGCTGGTTGAGCTGGCAGCTGCATGCGAACGGCGGCGGAGACTTGGTTGGTGCGGGCCTGGCAGTGGCCCTGCTGGCGCCCTTGGAGAGGGCCTTGCCGGGTGGCCCGGGAAGGGTCTTGCCATGGCGCGCTGTCGTCCCCGGCAAGGATCTTGCCGGGGGTCTTGTGGCCTTCCTCGGCAAGGATCTTGCCGAGGGCTGTTGTCTTTTAATCCTCATCTGATCTTGAACAGTCCTTGGTCTTGACAAAGATCTGCATGCCACCATGGAGGTGCCTCCCGAGCCCTAGTTCCAACGTGGTTGGCTGAGTTGGAATCCGTGGGCTCGAGGGTGGCTCACTCCGCTGGTGTGGGTGAGCCGCCCCGGCAAGCGTCTTGCCGGGGCCGCTGAGGCTGCCCCCGGCAAGGATCTTGCCAGGGGAATCTGCTTCGCCTCTCTGCTTCTTTGCGGCGTTGATCTTGGCGTTGCTCTGGCCGTCTTGAGCTTTGGTTTTACCTCGGTTCACCTCCCCTGCTCTGCTTGGTGTGCCCGCGGGCGCGGCTCCGACTGTCCGTGCATAGGTAAAGGGGTACAAAGGTGCGCCCCTTCTTTTGTACACCGACAGGAGCCCCCGGGCATGGGCCACACATAAGCGCGACACATTGTTGGGCCAGGCCCAAAACGGTGCGCGGGCAGGCGGGGAGGTTTTTACCGCGGTGAAACTTTTCACGCGCTGCGCTTCCCACGACCCGCGCGCGGGGTGAAAGGGTGCGCGTGACGTGGGCGGTATGCATGGGGCGGTTTCCGCATGCATGCGTCACATCGTGGTAAAGAGGCGGCTCGCGCCTTCCCCATAAAAAGAGGGAGGCGTGGAGGCGCGGCTCATTTACTGCGCGGGGCCGGGTTGCGGTCTTCAAGGCGTCCACACCCCATGATCACGGGGTGGGGAGAGGTCGCTTCACCCGTCCCCTCGATTCTGCACGTTCGCTACGTGTCCTCCATGCGCTCGGGTGGCAAGCGGTGGAGACGGGAAACCGGGTCGTCGCTGATTGGGGCAGCGGGTCGGTCTCGATTCCCTGCTCCTCTGGTGGCTGGATTGGCCGAGCGGGGCGGCCGAGCCCCGACCCCGCCCAGGAGGGGGAAGGGGGTGTAGGGGAACGCAGCAGAAAACAAAAAATTTCTGACCTACGCACCAGCCCAGGACCACTATGGAGACTGCATACATGGTTTGATCTTTTTCGTTACCGACTCGTAGCGCAGCGGGAAGTAGAGTCGATGATGATCGGCGGTGCAGATCCCCGCAGCTAGGATTTACAACCTCCCAACCGCGAGGATGTATACCCTCATCTGCTCCTCGGACAGCCCTCCGGGAGGCGGTCGAACAGTCCCCCGGACGGTGTCGCGGACAGCCCTTCGGGAGGACCTTCGAAACTCGAACGGTCACTCGGACAGCCCTTCGGCAGGACCTTCGAAACTCGGACGGTCACACGGACAGCCCTTCGGGAGGCACTCACGAACTAAGACCAAAACTACGATCTCTCTACAGAGTTGCACACATACGGTGTCATCTATCCGGCAGGGCTTCGCCGTCCAGAACTAGTTCCTGCCGGAACCCAGACAGCCTTACGGCTCTACGAAACTCTTTTCGTGGGAGGGAGAGAAGAAGCCAGATAATGCATGGCATGTGTATGAGATCAAGGGATGAGTGTGGAGGGCTGCCCCTCCACCTCTATTTATAGGAAGTCCCAAGGGGGTAGGGTAGTTTCACAAAAAACCCAAAATGCACATGAATGAAGTCCTTCCACAAGGACCTAGGAGTGAAACCAAGGAACAAGAGGGTCCCCAAGGGGGGATACCCCATGTGGCCAGCCACACCCCCATGAGGGGCCCAAAAAATGGCTCCTATCCATCCATGTCATCCCCAAGATCTTTTGGAGCAAAGCCCCAAAAGGTGGCTTTCCATAAAGTAACCATAAAGCTGATTTTCACTATTCACGACGACATTTTTCAGCGTCTGATCGAACTGAAAATATTTATGTGGGCTAAGAACATTTCCAGTACCCACTAAAATGATTTTCAACGCGTTCCGAAACAATTCCGGTTTTAGTGATTTTCATCTGCGAAACGCATCTGAAGTGGCTCCGGCAGCTCCGGAACATTTCCGGTTTTTATCTCAGAAAATTCCAAAAAGCTTCCAGAATGATTCTGGCATCCTCCAAGAATTATCAGGCATGTGCCGAAACCAATTTGACTTAATGGTGTATCCCGAAACAACTTTTCGGTATCATCGAAACTTATCCGATGACCTCTCTCTGCGGTACGATTCCGCTGTCCGAAACTTTTCGGTGTCCGAAACTTTTTCGGTGATTTTCTCTCAGACTCCCTGTCTAGTATTTAGCAGATAGATGACCCTTAAGCGTGTGACCCTATAGGTTCGGTGAAGTATAGACATGACCCGGAACCCCTTCCGATCAATGATCAACATCGGAGCCGTGGACACCCATATTGACCCCTATACCCACACGAATAAATATTCGAGTGAACCTCCAGTTGCCGTGTGCTATTCCTGTTGCTTCGCGATATGTTACAAATACCCGAGGTGAGACATGTTGGCATTCCCGTGGATCAACAACTTGTCCACTATGCTAGTTACCTCGTTACCGGTATTGTTCTCTTTTCTCGTTATCGTATTCCGGCATCCCCGTGATCAAATCACAAAGTGTCTGGCGAGACGATGATGGATACCGTAACACCGAGAGGGCCCAGAGATACCTCTCCATCGTCGGAGGAGCAAATCCCAATCTTGAGCTATCAAGTTACTTGACACACTTTTCCATGAACCCGTAAGCCGCCGTAATAGCCACCCATTTACGGATGACGTTTAACAAACCCCAAAGTTCATGAGGCAAGCATGAAGAAACTCGATACTCTCATGGTCTAAGGAATCATGCAAACGTTAACCATCTCTGTGTTATGTACCAATAAACTTGTGACGAATGAATCTCATAGCATAACATCAATTCGGGTCGATTCAACACAAATGTCCTTCCTGACATTGTGCCCTCAAAGTTGCTTGGCATAGACATGCCCATGATTGGGAAAACATAATCATCATGCAACACTTGAGCTAGTCTTAGAGGCACGACTAGGAATACATTTTACCGTTTATTATTCCACACGTGCATATGGGTTCTCCCCAGAGCCTTTATGGATATACGGGCTCGGGAACCACAGCAGTTATAGCATGGAACATAAACATAATTATGAACAAGGAGATAATCAATAACATTTATTATTGCCTCTAGGGCATATCTCCTACAGGGGGGACGGCATCCCGCACTCTTCTGTCATCTATCTCCTCCTCCTTCTGCTTCTTCCGTTCACTCGCCATGGAGAAAAGGAATCCCGGTCCCTCGACGGTGGCGGCGAGGGTCGCTGCTCGACAGCGCGTCCCTCCTCCTCCTGAGCTCGCGGTGGTGGAGCCGGCCGCGAGGGGAAGGGGGCGAGGCCGGGGCAGAGGTCGTGGTGCTTGGGGAAGAGGAGGACGGGGCGACGCGCCGGCTTCGCCCCCGCAAATGATGCCTTTTCCGATGGAAGGCCATGTTGGAGACCAGCCCCACGAGTTCTTCGTCAGGTTGCGTCGGCCTCCGCGTCGCCGTCTTCGTCTTCCTGCCCCGTTTGCTCGGGAGATGGAGCGTGACCCGCCCCAATCCCTCAGATTGTACATGAGGGGCTGTGGGAATGGGGGCACGCGGGTCGACGTCGACTTCCCGGCTCCTCGGGTCATGTACCTCCGTCGTGGATGGAAGACGTTTGCCCGCATCCACAGCCTGACGGCGGGGCTCGTCCTCTACTTCAAATTAATGGAGGACGGCCTGCTCTCCATCAAGGTCTTCGGGGACTTCGTGACTCGCCTGAAGTGCTGCGTGGAGAGCTCCTCCGACGGAGATTCCGACGATGGAAGCTCTTCCTCGAGCGAAAGTGACAAGGAGGACAGCAGGGTAGATGACGGGGATGAGTCCGACTAGGCGTCGGACGCCCCGCACCTGGGCGGGTGCGGCAGCAGCAGCATCTGCACCTGGCCACTCCTCCGGTAGGGTTTTGCCGGGGGAGGGGCCAGCTCCTTGAACTTCTCGGGGCCGTCTCCTTGGGCGGCTTACGTCGGGAGGCTGCGGAAGAGGAAGAGGGCGGGTAGCAAGGCCGTCAACTCGGAGTACGCGGGCACCGACGCCTTCATCGCGTATTGCCGGTCCTGCCGCCTCGTCTTCCAGCTCCTTTCCCGGCACCGTCATCACCGGCCCATCCATGGGCGGCCACCGAGGTGTTCTCTTGGTGCTTTCTGCTGCTTGTAGCTCACCTAGGCGCCCCTTTTGCCCTTTCGCCTCCTTGACCTGCCTCCTGAGGAGAGGGACAAGAAAGGGATTACGGGCATCTCCTCTCTTTTTTAATCTGTAAGCCTTCGGGCCTTGTTAAATTTAAAATTTGTAATCCCCCTTATTCATGTTTTTCATTTCGTATGAACTGTACCTGTACGGGATGTTTTTAATGAAAAAGGGGTGTTTGCCGGGGGTTTTCGTTCGTGGATGGAACCCACGACAAGGAGCGAATCCTTGTTACTATTTAAGATAAACATTTTCCGCCCGGCAATAGGCCTTGCCGTCCCCCCACTTCGCTCGACCATTCTCGCGCCCTTGGCGGAGGCAGGGATGAAGCGGGCTTAGGCTCCTCGTTCTATTTCCTTGCCGCCGCGACTACAACCAAATCCGGGCCTAGGAGATAATCCTTGGGTATAGAAAAGGGGAGCACGGTGGCCTAGAAATAAAACGAGGTTTCACATATCCCAGTTTCATAATGAAATGCATGACAGAGGATAAAAGACTTATCTGGATTTGCAGCCCCGGCAATCTCATCTTGCCGCGGTTGGATCCTTGTACTTGCAGCCCCCGGCAACTTTGGTTTGCCGGGGTTGGGACGCCGGTCCGTGCCCTTTCTTCAAGTAGCTCAGCAGAAGTGCTCATGTGCCCTGCGAACTAAAAGAGGACAGAAAAGAGACAGAGAGACGCACACTCGACCTCTAGGCTAGGGGTTAGCCGCCGCTAAGCACTATCAACCCTAACCAAGGAAGAGACTCGACCTAGCATGCATGCTATAACGTAGGGCGCCAGCGCTTCGTTTATTTATGCTCAGGGTCTGCGCCTGGCTTTGTACAAAGGGTTACATGCCTTGCCGGCAAAGCTTGTACAAAAGGTGGCTTGCGGGGGGGGGCCCGGCAAGCCGCGCCTTATGGGTAAAACTTGCGAAGATGCTCGATGTTCCAGGAATTACTCACTGGGACGGCATCTTCGGTCTCCAGGCGGACTGCGCCGGGCCTGGTGACTCGTATTACCCGATAAGGGCCTTCCCACTTCGGCGTCAACTTGTTGGTATTCTTGGCCGACAGAACACGCCGAAGAACAAGGTCGCCTTCCTCAAAGCTTCGGGCATGAACCTTGCGGCTATGGTAGCGGCGCAAGGCTTGCTGGTAGTGTGCTGCTCTCACAGCCGCCCGAATACAATCTTCCTCAAGGAGCATTGCGTCATCTTGCCGCAACTGCTCTTGCTCAAGCTCATCATAAGCGAGCACTCGAGGTGACCCGTATATGAGTTCTGTGGGGAGAACTGCCTCTGCCCCATATACTAGGGCAAAGGGTGTCTGACCGGTGGCTCGACCTGGCGTCGTCCTGATCGACCAAAGAACCGTCGGCAACTCATCAATCCAGCGCCTTCCGCTCTTGTGCAGCCTGTCAAAGGTCTTCGTTCTCAGGCCTCGCAACACTTCAGCATTCGCCCTCTCCGCTTGGCCGTTGCTCCGAGGGTGTGCCACGGAAGCAAAACAGACCATGCTGCCGAGGTCTTGAATGTACTGCATGAAGGTGTGGCTTGTGAACTGTGTGTCGTTGTCGGTGATAATTCTGCTTGGCACACCAAAGCGGCAGAACATTCCCTTGAAGAACTTGACGGCTGACTGTGCTATCACCTTTCTCACTGCTTCCACTTCCGGCCACTTTGTGAACTTGTCGACTGCAACGTACAAGTACTCAAAGCCCCCGACTTCATGGGGGAAGGGGCCCAGTATATCGAGCCCCCAGACCGAGAATGGCCAGGAGAGAGGGATTGTTTGAAGGGCTTGAGCTGGTTCATGAAGCTCCTTTGAATGGAACTGACACGCTTCACACTTGGTTACTAGTGTCGTCGCATCTTGGAGGGCGGTGGGCCAGAAGAAACCTTGCTAGAATGCCTTGCCGGCAAGGGCCCTCGACCCTATGTGGGAGCCACATATGCCTCCATGTATCTCTGCCAACAGCTCCAGTCCTTCCTCCCGGGGGATGCACTTTAATTTCACACCGTTCGGCCTCCTCCTGTACAGGACGTCGTCGACGAACTAGTACAGGGCAGACCGACGGGCTACTTTTTCCACTTCTTCCTGCTCCTCAGGAAGCTCCCCTGTATGGAGGAATCGGACGGTATGATGTGCCCATGCCGGAGCCTGGGGCTCGACGGCAAGGACCAAAGGCATCTCTTCTGCCATGGGAGCGGCTGTCTCTACGGCCAGGGCTTGACGCCCTGCCGGAGTCAGTTGCTCTTGGGCAGGCTCAGTGTGCTCGGCAACATCCTTGCCGGCCGTCCCAGGGGGCTCGGCGGGAAAGTACTTGTTGGGACCTGATTTCCTCCGCTTGTTCTGCCCTATTGATGGTTCGACGGATGGCTGAGTTAACCGGAGCAAAAAGGTACCTGGTTCCAGAGGTAGCTTGAATGTGGCTCGCTTCGACAGGTAATCGGCGATGTCGTTCTCCGCTCGGGGAACGTGCTCCACTTGGATACCGTCAAAGCGTTCCTCCAGCTTCCTCACTTCATCTACGTAGGCCTCCATCAATGGGCTCTGGTAATCCTTGTTGACCTGTCTGACAACAAGCTGCGAGTCACCCCTGACGATGAGCTTCTTAACCCCGAGGTCTGCCACGATCCTGAGACCAGCAAGCAGCCCCTCGTACTCCGCAGTGTTGTTGGTGGACATCTCCCTGGGAAAGTGCATCTGGACCACGTACTTGAGGTGCTCTCCGGTGGGTGCGACGAGCAACACACCGGCACCGGCGCCTTGCAGCGAGAAAGCCCCATTAAAGTACATGATCCAGTCGCGGTCTGCTTCCTTGCCGGGGAGAGCGGTCTCCTGGATTTCTTCGTCAGGTGTTGAGGTCCATTCTGCAATGAACTCCGCCAAGACTCTGCTCTAGATTGTCGAGGTACTTTCAAACTTCAAACCAAAACTTGACAACTCCAAGGCCCATTCCACAATCCTTCCGGTTGCATCTGGGTTATGCAGTATCCGTTGCAACGAGAGGCGGGTGACGACAGTGATCTCGTGGGCTTGGAAGTAATGACGCAGCTTCCTCGAGGCCATAAGGAGGCCGAAGAGCAATTTTTGCACACCGTAGTACCTCGACCTAGCCCCCTGCAAGAGGGAGCTGACAAAGTAAACCGGGTGCTGCATCATCTTCTTCTTCTGCACCACCTCACCCGACTGTGCAGGCACTGCCTTGGTGGCGTCAGACCCTGTCAGGGGCCCTGCCTTGCCGGCACCAGGCCCTGCTGGGGGGATCTTTGGCTTGCCATCCGCTGGTTCTGCCATCGCCACTGCCTCCTCGTCGACCTCCCTCTGCGCCACCAGTGTGGCGCTGACCACTTGATTCGTCGCCGCTAGATACAGCAACAACGGCTTGTGGTTTAGGCGCAACTAGTATTGGCGTGGAGGAAAGGTATTTCTTCAGATCCTGCAATGCCGCCTCGGCTTCTGGGGTCCACTCCATTGGGCCTGCCTTCTTCAAGATTTTGAAGAAGGGAAGGGCACACTCGGCGGACTTGGAGATGAATCAGCTCATGGCGGGGACGCAGCCAGTGAGCCGACGCACATCTTTGATCCGCTTGGGCGCCTCAATCTGCTCAGTAGCTTTGATTTTGTCTGGGTTTGCCTCGATCCCGCGCTGCGACACAAAGAATCCGAGAAGCTTGCCAGACAGAATGCCGAAGACACACTACTCAGTGTTCAGCTTAAGGTTGATCTTGCGCAGGTTGGCAAATGTCTCTTCCAGATCTGGCATAAGAGTTGGTCCGTCCTTGGTTTTGACCACTATGTCATCCATCTATGCCTCCATATTTCTATGAAGCTGAGGTTCAAAACCAATTTGGACTGCTCTTGCGAACGTCGAGCCAGCACTCTTCAACCCGAAAGGCATCCGTAAAAAGCAATACGTACCACATGGGGTGATGAATGCTGTCTTCTCTTCATCCTCTCTTGTCATGAAGATTTGGTGGTAGCCCGAGTAGGCATCGAGGAATGATAACAGATCAGACCCGACCGTGGAGTCAACAATCTGGTCGATGCATGGCAACGGGAAGGGGTCCTTAGGACAAGCCTTATTGATATCTGTGTAATCAATACACAGCCTCCACTTCCCATTCGCCTTGCGCACCACTACCGGATTGGCCAACCACGTCGGGTGGAGCACTCCTCTCACCAAACCTGCCGCTTCCAACTTCCTAATCTCCTCTGTGATGAACTCCTGCCTCTTAAGAGCCTGCTTTCTGACCTTCTGCTTAACGGGCCGCGCATGAGGGTAGACAGCTAGGTGGTGCTCAATCACCTCCCTGGGAACACCGGGGATGTCGGATGCTTGCCACGCAAACACATCGACATTTGCCCGTAGGAAGGCGACAAGCGCGCCTTCCTATTTGCTGTCGAGGGTGGAGCCTATGGTGAAGGCCCCTCCCGTACCATCCTCCCTAGCGGACACCTTCTTGGTCTGCGGTGGCTCGGCTCTGGATTTCTTGCTCTTGCCGGTAGAGCTCTCTGGCACGTCCTCGACGGTAGCGCAGCACTCCGAAGAGGTGTGCTTGCCGGAGTGGGTGCGAGAGGTCTTGTCGGGCTTCTTCTTCCCTCCCGGGCCTTCAGCGGTAGAAGCAGGTGCCTTGACAGCAGCTGCTGCAACTGCTTCCCGGTAGAGTTGGTCGGCGCAAATCAGTGCGTCCTTCTTGTCGGAGGGGACAGAGATGATGGTCAACGGCCCGGGCATCTTTAGCATGTTGTAGGCGTAGTGTAATGCCGCCATGAACTTGGCTAGTGCCGGGCGGCCGAGGATCCCGTTGTAGGGCAAGGGCATCTCGGCCACGTCGAAGATGATCCTCTCCGTCCTGTAGTTCAACTCTCCTCCAAACATCACGGGCAGTGTGACCTTCCCCTTCGGCTGGCTCCTCCCCGGATTGACCCCTTGAAACGTGCCGGTTTCCTCGAGGTCCCCATCAGGAATTTGCAGCCTTTTGATCAAGACGGGCGAGATCAAGTTCAGGCCGGCCCCACCGTCAACCAACATCTTGTTCACCTTGAGGTTGCGTATCGTTGGTGAGACCAACAATGGCAAACACCCGACCGCAGTTGTGCGGTCAGGGTGGTCCTCGGCGTCAAAGATGAGGGGCGTGCTGGACCACTTCAGCGGCTTCTGAGCGTCGAGCGACGTCTCCGCTGCTGTAATCTCACGCGCCCACTGCTTGAGCTGGCGGTGAGAAGTATGTAGCGAGGCGCCACCATCGACGCACATGGCCTCCGTAGCCTTCTGGAACTCTTGCTCACCGGACTCGTCGTCGTCGTCGTGATCATCGTCTTCTTGTTTCTTGTCACGGCCCCGGGCGGGCCTCTCTTGCTGGTTGTCCTTGCCGGGGCGGCTTCCCTGGCCGCCACGCTTCTTGCCGGATCCCTCGGCACCGTCCTGACCTTTCTCCTTGTCCCGCCTTTCATACTCGGCTTTTTGCTTTTCAGCAAGCAGCTCGACTTGTCGGCAGTTCTGGAGCTCGTGGCCCTTGGTGCGGTGGATCTTGTAGTACTGCTTGCCGGAGCCCCCTGGCTTGTCGGCAGCTGCTAAGGCCCGGCAGGCGGCGCACCCGGCAATCTCCTTGCCGGGGCCGTCTTCCTTGACCTTCTTGGCAGCGCCGGTGTCGTCTGACCCCTCGACGGCAAGTACGGTCTTGCCCTTGCGCTTCCTGTTGCGATGCCGACCCTTCTTCGTCGTGGTGGCGGCGTCTTCGTCGGTAGAGTCGGTTTCCGCACCGGCGTCTTCGCCGGGGTACTTCCTTCCCTCTTCAGCCCGGGCGCATCTATCGGCCAGAACGTAGAGCTCGGCCACATCCTTAACCTTGGTCATCGCCAGCTCTTCGTGCATCTTGCAGTTGCGCACGTTCTGATGGAACGCACTAATCACAGCGGCGGGATGAACATCGGGGATGTTGTACTGCACCCGGTTGAATCTCTAGATGTACTTGTGCAGGGGTTCCCCTTCCTTTTGGGAATGATATGCAGATCACTGGCCTGGCCATGAGCTTGGTGGCCTCCTGTGAAGGCGCCAACGAACTCATGGCACAGATCCGACCAAGAAGAAATGGAATCCGCCGGCAAGTGCATCAACCAAGACATAACATTGGGCTTCAGTGCCAGCGGGAAATAATTGACAAGCACCTTGTCGTCGCGAGCTCCGGCCGCCTGCATCGCGATGGTGTAGATGCTGAGGAACTTGGACGGATGGGTCTTGCCAGTGTACTTCTCGCCGACGTCGGGCTTGAACGTGCGGTGGGACGGCCACTGGAACTGCCGCAGCTCACGGGTAAAGGCCGGGCAGCCCACCTCGTAAGGTAGGCCGCCGGAGCCCCCCGGTGCTGGGTGGTCCATAGCGGGTCCCGCCCGCTTGTCCGACTGGTGGCGTGTATCACGCCGGTGCTCGATAGTGGCCCGAGCATCTTCGTGAGCTCATTCACTAAGAACTTGGCGCTGGTTGCGGTGGGTCCGCGGGTTGGGCGACGCTATAGAGATGTTATCACAAGCGTCGTCCCGACGGGCAGACGCCTGCGGTGGCCGGCGGGGAGGAGGAGAGTGCACCGTGGCCGCAGCTCCCCCGGTCCTCCCAGCGCCAGCATGTGGTGGCTCGGTGGAGCGCCGACCCGAGGGCCCCGCCGGTCGCGGTTCATCTTTGTTGGCGACGACGACGAGGCTCCGGATGGTGGCCCTCCACTCGTCGAGCTTCTCTGCAGCAGGAGGGAAGTCGAGGAGCAGCTGCGCACGCGCCAAAGCTTCTGCTAGCGTGGGTAGCGGCGACGGCTGCATGGTTCGCGGCGCGCTTCGACTTCTAACCGCGTTAGAAGGAGCTCCGTCACGACCCAGCGGCTGCGTACCATTTTCGCCAGCGCTTCGGCGGGCATGCCGAACTTCTTCATCCCACGAACGATGCATAGGGCTCTTCCCACGGCGATGCCCAGGGTCACCGGCGTGGTAACGCTGTTCGCCGCGCACCCCATGGGAAGAGCGCACAGTGGTCGCCGGCGTGGGCGTCTTGGAGGTTGCTGCGCCGCCCGCGGGTGGCACAACGACACTCCTGGAGGGCCCTGCACCGCCTGCGGGGGGCCCAGCCCCATCTTTAGACTTGGTGATGTGCGGCCCGTCGCCCGGCGCGCGAACAGCGCCGCTCGCCAGGCTCTGACTGCCAGGGCGGTGCTGGTGCTCGCGGACCGCGGCTCGGGTTCTGTCCGCGACCGTGCCGCTGCTCGCCCGTACTGGCATGGGTCGTTCGGCCCCCTTCGAGCCGATCGCCGTGGCTGTCTTCTTCTTTGGAGCCATGGCGATGAAGAAACGCTAGGTTAGCTACTAGACCAGATTCTCACAATTGCGCCCCCTACCTGGCGCGCCAAAGATGTCGGTGTGGAACGACACCTATGGGATCACAGGAATCCCTACTACGGTTGCCGGGGCGCAGGGTTGCGAGAAGAGCAGGATTAGTAGTCAGCACAAGGATCGTTTACCCAGGTTCGGGCCGCGAAGATGCGTAAAACCCTAGTCCTCCTTTGGTGGGTGCATTTCAGAGAGTTCTTGAGCTCTCGAACTAGCTATGGTGGTGTGCGTGGTTCCAAAGAGCCGAATCCTTCTCCAGTATACCATGGGCCTCCTTTTATAGTCGAAAGGGGCTGCCACAGTGGCATACAGGAGGTGGAAAGGCGTACAGTATTGCAAGCTTATCGCTCATATTACAGGACAAGACACATTTAATGCGCCGCTGAGGTGTCCCCTAGCTTTATCGGGGATGGGGCGAGGCCTGTCCCGTCCATCGCCGCTCCTCCTCGCTTCGACACGCACCCTGGCCAATGATGCGTGCGGCGCCATGTAGGCAGGCGGGCAGCTGAGGTGGCGCGGTGGTGGAGCCTTCACGAAGATCTGCATGCCGCCATGCAGGCGCTTGATGAGTTGGCCTGGGAGCTGCATGTTGCCACGCAGGTGCCTGCTCAGCTGGTTGAGCTGGCAGCTGCATGCAAACGGCGGCGGAGACTTGGTTGGTGCGGGCATGGCAGTGGCCCTGCTGGCGCCCTTGGCGAGGGCCTTGTCGGGTGGCCCGGCAAGGGTCTTGCCGTGGCGCGCTGTCGTCCCCGGCAAGGATCTTGCCGGGGGTCTTGTGGCCTTTCTCGGCAAGGATCTTGCCGAGGGCTGTTGTCTTTTAATCCTCATCTGATCTTGAACAGTCCTTGGTCTTGACAAAGATCTACATGCCACCATGGAGGTGCCTCCCGAGCCCTAGTTCCAACGTGGTTGGCTGAGTTGGAACCCGTGGGCTCGAGGGTGGCTCACTCCGCTGGTGTGGGTGAGCCGCCCCGGCAAGGGTCTTGCTGGGGCCGCTGAGGATGCCCCCGGCAAGGATCTTGCTGGGGGAACCTGCTTCGCCTCTCTGCTTCTTTGCAGTCTTGATCTTGGCGTTGCTCTGGCCGTCTTGAGCTTTGGTTTTACCTCGGTTCACCTCCCCTGCTCTGCTTGGTGTGGCCGCGGGCGCGGCTCCGACTGTCCGTGCACAGGTAAAGGGGTACAAAGGTGCGCCCCTTCTTTGTACACCGACATTCACGTTGATGCTCATCCTAGTAATGATAATTATGTGGAGATAGAACCTATTGTTGACCTTGATAACCCACAACCTAAGAATAAAAGATATGAGAAGAGAGACTTCATTGCTAGACAACATGGTAAAGAAGAGAACCATGGGTTTAGAAACCCATGCCCTTTCCTCCTAAAGCTTCAAAGAATAAGGATGATGAAGAATTTGATGGCTTTGCTGAAATGCTTAGACCCGTCTTTTTATGTTTGCGTTTGACTGATATTTTGAAAATGTCTCCTTATGCTAAGTATATGAAAGATATTGTTACAAATAAAAGAAAGATACCGAAAGCTGAAATTTCCACCATGCTTGCTAATTATACATTTAAAGGTGGAATACCAAAGAAACTAGGAGATCCAGGAATACAACCTATACCATGCTCCATTAAAAGAAACTATGTTAAAACTGCTTTATGTGATCTAGGAGGCGGTGTTAGTGTTATGCCTTTCTCTTTATATCATAGACTTGATTTGAATAAGTTGACACCAGCTGAAATCTCTTTGCAAATGGCTGATAAATCAACTGCTATACCTATCGGTATTTGTGAGGATGTGCCTGTCGTAGTTGCAAATGTTACTATCCTAACGGACTTTGTTATTCTTGATATACCCGAGGACGACAGTATATCGATCATCCTTGGTAGACCCTTTTTGAATACTACAGGGGATGTTATTGATTGCAATAAAGGCAATGTCACTTTTCATGTTAATGGTAATGAGCATACGATACACTTTCCGAAGAAACAACCTCAAGTGAATAGCATCAACTCTATTGGAAAAATTTCCACTATTGCTATTGGAGGTTTTGAATTCCCTATTCCTACTGTCAAAAAGAAATATGATATTCTTATTATTGGGGATGTGCATATCCCCGTTGAGATAACCTAGTGCTATACGAAGATTCTCCGGTTTCATGTCATTCAGAAGAAGTTTGTTGATGAGACTTAATCAACCTTATTAATGGATTCCTTTTGACGGGCATGAGATGGATGCATTTAGTAAACACAACTTTCTGTACCCACTTTTTATTTTCTGTTATTTAGAATTAATATAGTAGAAATACTATTATTTTACTGTTTTCTGAATTATCCATGCAATAAAAATGCCAAGAAATTAAAAGTTCTCCAAATGCCCTAAAAATTTAGTATGATTTTTTATACAATATTTTAGAATTTTTGGCACTGAACACACCCCCAGGGGGGGTGCACTTGTGAGCCACAAGCCCACAGGGCACGCCCACCCCTTAGGCGCGCCTAGGTGGCTTGTGGGGCCCACATAGGTCCCCTCACTTATTTCAGCCACCCATCCACTTTGTCTTCCTCCAAAAAAATCACACCATTGCTCAAACCTGTGTTCTTGCTCATTTTGCTGCCATTTTCGATCTCCTTGCTCGGAGCTCCGTTTTTGAAACTATTTTGGGGGATTGTTCTTCAGTATGTGACTCCTCCAATGGTCAATTTTTGTTCTAGTGCTTTATATATTGCAAATTTTTGCTGTTGTGGTGACCATGTTCTTGAGCTTGCATGTCAAATTCATATGGTCCAAGTAGTTTTGTTGCATGATATAGCCTCTAGATACTTGTAGGAGTAGTTGCTATCAATTTTGTTGAGTTTTGTTCACTTTTATTTTGAGTCACTAAAAAATTCAGAAATTTTCAGAGAAAATAAAAACCATGAGGAGGTGGTTAAGGGGCTCATCAAGCCTTAATTCGGAGGAAACTTCAGAGACACTCCCGTGGAGAATCCCAAGTACAACCTTCCACGTGCGGCGGAGGTTCGGCTGTGTGAATGGCCAAGTGATACATTTTTAAGGAGGCGGGAATTTATGATGATTTCTATTATTTGGCGGAGAATATCGGCATTGTCCCCTTCCTCCAAGATAAGTGTGACTATTACCTCCTACTCACTAATACCTTTGTGCAAAATTTCCGCTTTCATTCTAGGAAGGAACCTCCCATGGTAGAATTTCACTTGTACGATGAGCCTAAGGAAATGACACTTTATGATTTTTGAAATGTTTGCAAAATACCTTATGATGGCCGCATCAGTGAGCCACGTCCTAGAGACATGGCAGATTTCATCTCTGAAACTACTATGGGGGAAGAGAGAGGAGTGTCTGAAGCTTGAGTTGCTAGTTTACATTTTTCCCGTTTTACGTTATTATGCATTATTTGCCGGGAGATGTCTGACTGGTCATGGTGAGAGTGGAACTCTCAGTTCACCTGACCTTGCTATTTTGTGCCATGCTTTATATGCTGATAGAACTTTTAGCTTGGGTGCCATAGTTGCTCGGCGGCTACACACAAACCGTACGAAGGGTAGTGTTTTTGGTGGTCTTTACGCCTCCCGCCTTGCTAAGCATTTTGAGATACCTATTAGACATGATGAGAAAGAGGAGACGCGGTTACCCACTAAATATTTAGACTATGCTAGTATGGTAGCACACGATTTTATTGCCAAAGATTATGGTAAGCGACTCTTGTACAACTTAGTATTCAGCGAGGGTACGTGTGAGATTATTACCTTGCCTGCACCTTCTTTGTTCAATTCATTCAGGTACGTACATTATTATGCCCAATGACATTTAGATATACTGGAGCATAACGCAACCCCCAGTGCCTGAGCCAGCACCAACTCCTTATCCGTATCAGGAGCCTGTTTATCAGTGGGAGCCATAGGAGCTCGCCAACCAGTGGAACCCTCAGGACCCTCTGCAGTATCCAGGAGAGGGTTATTTCAAGCCGTGGCCCTAGACCAACTTAGGCCAAAAGCCTATGCTTGGGGGAGTATGTATTTCTCACCGACATTACATTCATGTTCACATTTTCATTCCAGTTGTCGGTGATCATACTTTTTCATTGTATAATCCATGTTAGTTTATTTTTCTTGCTTTCTTCTTGTGTGTTTGAAAAACTTTGATAAAATCCAAAAAAAAATCTCGCTTCTTTTTAGTTTTTTTTCTTTATAGTTTAATTAGTAGTAGTATTAAAAGAAAACCCAAAAAGATTTCTCGTTCTTCTTTTACTTATTGGGAGCTTTCCCGTGTAAATAGTTTTTATCGTTTTCACTTTTGCTTTCTTCTAGAGAAAAACAAAAACTCCAAAAATATTTTAGCGTGTTTCTTTGTAATTCTTTTATTTTTCCTTGGGTCGTGAGGAGAAGACCATGATGAAAATGTTGAGTGGCTCTCATATGCATTATTGTTGCTAACAAAGATCCCATATTAGCTTGTCTTCTCCTTTGAACAAATGTTTGCAGATTCCAACTTAATCCAATGCACGTGCACTCTTATTATTATTCACACCGTTCGGTCGTGCAAGTGAAATGCAATAATGACGATATTTGATGAAATTATTGAGATGAAGAAAAGCCGGTACGAACTCGACCTATTTTGTTTTTGTAAATATGATTAGCTCATCGTTCCTGATTCAGCCCATTATGAATGAAACATGTTTGCAATGACAATTAGAGATTATAGTACTCATGCCATTCTTAATTAGCTAGGAGTTAATAATGGTATTTATCTTGCGTGCCAACGTGCTTTTAAAATGGTTATTATGTAGTATGATAGGATGGTATCCTCTTCTGAATGATTCAAGTGGCCTGACTTGGAACATGTTCACGCATGTAGTTGAATCAAAATCAACATAGCCTCCACGATATTTATGTTCATGGTGATTTATATCCTACTCATGCTTGGACTCAATGTTGGTTAACCTAAATGCATGTTTATGACCGTTGTCGCTCTCTAGTTGTTCACTCCTCAATCTATTTGCTAGCCTTCACTTGTACTAAGCGGGAATACTGCTTGTGCATCCACTTCCTTAAACCCAAAGTTGTTCCATATGAGTCCACCATACCTACCTATATGCAGTATTTATCTGCTATTCTAAGTAAATTTGCATGTGCCAAACTCTAAACCTTCAAATAATAATATGTTTTGTATGCCCGAATCGCTCATGTACCGACTAGGGGCTATCAGTATCTTCCATGCTAGGTGGGTTATTCTCACGATGAGTGTTTATTCCCTTGTCATTCACGAGAAAGTGGCTGGTAATTGGGATGCCCAGTTCCATGATCAAAATCAAAAAATATAATAATGAAACAAAACTCCCCCAGGACTGTTGTTGGTATGGACTGTACCCATGGATTTGGCTAGCCGTGGAGTGAGTTTGTTGGTGGAGGGGGAGTAAAAGTTTATCATTCTGTTTGGGAACCGCCTATAATGTGTCTAGCATGGAAGATAGTGAGATCTCTTGGTTGTTATCTTGACAATGAAAGCATGCCTCTCAAAATTATATTCATCTCTGTTTTAAAAGATTCAAGCTCTGGCTCCTCTGCAAATCCTTGCTTCCCTCTACGAAGGGCCTATCTATTTACTTTTATTGTTGAGTCATCATCCTCTTATTAAAGCACCAGTTGGAGAGCACTATTGTCATTTATATGCTTTGTTTTTAATTGATGTTGAGTATGAGTATGACTGGATTTCTTGTGCCATGAATTATGATGTCTAGTCAGTGCTTGATCTTCAGGGGTGCTCTGCATTTATGTTTTGCGGTCTCAAAAAGGGCTAGTGAGATACCATTTTGTCATATGATATCATGATTGTTTTGAAAAAGTGTTGTCATCCGAGATATCTTATTATTGCTCGCTAGTTTGTTATGCTATTGATATGAGTAAATGTGAGGCCTAGGTGTTATTGTGAATGTGGTTAGTTCATAATCTTTGCTGAAAACCTGAACATTGGCTAGACATATTTGCGACAACAAGATCAAACAGAGTTTGTAAAAGTTTTTCTTTGTCACTTTCAGTTTATCAACTGAATTGCTTGAGGACAAGCAATGGGTTAAGCTTGGGGGAGTTGATACATCTCCATCGTATCTACTTTTCCAAAATCTTTTGCCCTTGTTTTGGACTCTAATTTGCATGATTTGAATGGAACTAACCCGGACTGACGCTGTTTTCAACAGAATTGCCATGGTGTTATTTTTGTGCAGAAATAAAAGTTCTCGAATTGACCTGAAAATTTACGGAGAATTTGTGTGGAATATAAAAAAATATTGGTAGAAAAAGATACCCTGGGGCGCGCCTCCTAGGCTTGTGGGGCCCCTGGACCCTCTACAACCCTAATTCCAACTCCATATATACCTATTCGTGGACAAAAAAATAAGGAGAAGGATTCATCACATTTTATGATACGGAGCCGCCGTCACCTCCTTTTCATCGGGAGGGCTGATTTGTAGTCCGTTCGGGGCTACGGAGGGTGGAATCCGTCGCCATCATCATCACCAACCTTCCTCCATCACCAATTCTGTGATGCTCATCGCCGGGAGTGAGTAATTCCTTCATGGGATTGCTGGACAGTGATGGGTTGGATGAGATTTATCATGCAATCGAGTTAGTTTTGCTAGGGTTTGATCCCTAGTATCCACTATGTTCCGAGATTGATGTTGCTATGACTTTGCTATGCTTAATGCTTGTCACTAGGACTAGGGCCCGAGTGCCATGATTTCAGATCTGAACCTATTATGTTTTCATGAATATATGTGTGTTCTTGATCCTATCTTGCAAGTTGAAGACACCTATCACGAGTTATGATCCGCATACCCCAAGGTGACAATAATTGGGATTATTTCCGGTGATTACCGTAGTTTGAGTAGTTCATGTATTCACTAAGTACTAATGCTTTGTTCCGGTTCTCTATTAAAAGGAGGCCTTAATATCCCTTAGTTTCCTTATGGACCCCGCTGCCACGAGTGGGTAGGACAAAACATGTCATACAAGTTCTTTTCCATAAGCACGTATGACTATATACGGAATACATGCCTACATTATATTGATGAATTGGAGCTAGTTCTGTGTCACCCTAGGTTATGACTGCTACATGATGAATATTATCCAACACAATTATCATTGACGATCCAATGCCTATGAGCTTTTCACATATTGATCTTTGCTAAGTTACTTTGCCGTTGCCATTATTACAGTCACTACAAAACTGCTATTGTTACTTTTGCCACTGTTACCGTTACTTCCATACTACTTTGTTACTAGAAACTTTGCTGCAGATATTAAGTCTTTCAGGTGTGGTTGAATTGACAACTCAACTGCTAATACTTGCGAATATTCTTTGGCTCCCCTTGTGCCGAATCAATAAATTTGGGTTGAATATTCTACCCTCCAAAACTGTTGCGATCCCCTATACTTGTGGGTTATCAAGACCTTTGTCAGTAGGCAGTAGCTAGATGGCTTCTTCTCTCTTTTTTATCTTCAATACAATGTTCTCCTCGGAGATCTATTTGATGTAACCTTTTTGCGGCATGTTTGTTGGGATCCGATGAATTATGAGTTTATGATTAGATCTATATATGAATATTATTTGAGTCTTTGTTGAACTCTTATATGCATGATTGTTATAGCCTCATATTTCTTCTCCAAAACTTTGGGTTGGTATGGCCAACTAGATTGATTTTTCTTGCCATGGGAAGAGGTGCTTTGTGATGGGTTCGATCTCGCGGTGCTCAATCTCAGTGAGAGAAGCAGATATGACACGCATGTATCATTGCCATTAAGGATAAAAAGATGGGGTCTATTCTGACATGAATAGATCTTGTCTACATCATGTCATCGTTCTTATTGCATTACTCCATTTCTCCATGAACTTAAGACACTAGATGCATCCTGGATAGCGGTCGATGTGTGAAGCAATAGTAGTAGATGCAGAATCATTTCAGTCTACTAATCTTGGACGTGATGCATATATACATGATCATTGCCTTGGATATCGTCATAATTATTTGCTTTTCTATCAATTGTCCAACAGTAATTGTTTACCCACCATATGGTATTTTCTCGAGATAAGCCTCTAGTGAAATCTACGGCCCCCGGGTCTATTTTCTATCATATTGCTTTAGATCTATTTATCCAAAAACTCAAAAATACCTTGCTGCACTTTTTCTTTATTTATTTTACTTTGTGTTTTCATCAGATCGATTTATCCAATCTTATACTACTTAATCTATCTCAGTACCGAGGAGGGATTGACAACCCCTCTCACGCGTTGGGTTGCAAGTTTTTGTTATTTGTGTGAAGGTACTGCTTACATAGTTTGGTGGATCCTCCTACTGGATTGATACCTTGGTTTCATAACCGAGGGAAATACTTACCGTTGCTGTGCTGCATCATCCTCTCCTCTTCGGGGAAAAGCCAACGCAGATACAAGCAATCAGTCTCGACGCGGGCCGCCAGATCCAGAGGTCAAATGAGAGCTCGCAGGTATTTGGGGGTGATCTACAGGCAGCCTCCCCCTGGTATGTCTCTAGATATAATTATGCATGATAATGTGAAGGAGTTTCTGAGGACCGTTGAAAGGCCTGCGCCCGAAGATGAACAAATGGTGGAGGAGGATTGGGAGGAGGACGAGGATTCGTTGTCAAAGCATGCTCCGGTCGCTGACGAGCGGATGGTGCAGGAGGATAGGTATTCGTTCGTCGTAAAGCCTGCGACGGAAGTCGATGACGTTTTAGGGGTTATCATGGAATCGAAGGATGAGTGGTCATTCATAGTTATGTAATTGGAGTTGTCATGTATTGAAATCTAGTTTTTAATCGCTCTGTACTATGTTTATCGTTGATTGTTCCAATCTTGTTGATCCGAGATGTGTATGCTAACTTATGTACCGGATGCTACCTTATTGTCACGCCCAAGATGCGACCCTATCCTAAAGGAACTCGACGGTCCCACCAAGGATAGAAGCGCATCTTGAAGACGCTTTTGCAAGGTGGATATCATTATCTCAACATTACATAATATTTGGGGATACATACAAGGCATACAAATGCCGCAAGAATACATCAATACATCATACATAAGCTCAACATCTGACTACGGATGAAACATAAACAGAAACTCAAACGACATCCACCCTGCTAGCCCAGGCTGCCGACCTGGAACCTATCCCCTGATCGAAGAAGAAGTAGAAGAAGAACTCCAAAACAAGTAAACATCGCTCTCGCATCATGACCATCGCAAAACCTGTACCTGCAACTGTTGTTGTAGTAATCTGTGAGCCACGAGGACTCAGCAATCCCATTACCATGGGTGTCAAGACTAGCAAAGCTTAATGGGAAAGGAAAGGATAAGGTGGTGAGGTTGCAGTAGCGACTAAGCAAGTATGGTGGCTAACTTACGCAAATAAGAGCGAGAAGAGAAGCAAAAGGAACGGTCGTGAACTAGCCATGATCAAGAGGTGATCCTGAACTCCTACTTACGTCAAACATAACCCATAAACCGTGTTCACTTTCCGGACTCTGCCAAGAAGAGACCATCACGGCTACACACGCGGTTGATGCGTTTTAATTAAGGTCAAGTGACAAGTTCTCTACAACCGGATATTAACAAATTCCCATCTGCCACATAACCGCGGGCACGGCTTTCGAAAGATAAATACCCTGCAGGGGTGTCCCAACTTAGCCCATCATAAGCTCTCATGGTCAACGAAGGATATTCCTTCTCCCGGGAAGACCCGATCAGTCTCGGAATCCCGGTTACAAGACATTTCGACGATGGTAAAACAAAACCAGCAAAGCCGCCCGAATGTGCCGACAAATCCCGATAGGAGCTGCACATATCTCGTTCTCAGGGCACACCAGATTGTCCAAGCTTCCGGTAGGCCAGACCAGAGTTGCCCCTGGTGGCCACCGGCGACTGACAGGTTGGACCAACACTCGAAGGAGCACTGGCCCGGGGGGGTAAATAAAGATGACCCTCGAGAGCGCGACTCCCAAGGGAAAAAGGCTAGGTGAGGCAAATGTAAAACCAAGGTTGGGCCTTGCTGGAAGAGTTTTATTCAAAGCAAACTGTCAAGGGGGTCCCATAAATCACCCAACCGCGTGAGGGACGCAAAATCAAGGAACATAACACCAGTATGACGGAAACTAGGGCGGCAAGAGTGGAACAAAACACCAGGCATAAGGCCGAGCCTTCCACCCTTTACCAAGTATATAGATGCATTAATAATATAAGAGATATTGTGATATCCCAACATAAACATAATCCAACATGGAGCAATCTTCATCTTCACCTGCAACTAGCAACGTTATAAGAGGGGCTGAGCAAAGCGGTAACCTAGCCAAACAACGGTTTGCTGGGAAGGGTGACAAAGGTTAGAAGTTCGTGGCAATTTGGGAGGCTTGAAGTGCAAATGAAAAGGTGGCGCAGCATAGCGATAGAACGAAGCAACTAGCATAGCAATGATAGTAATGAGATCCAAGGTGACGGTCATCTTGCCTGAAATCCCGCTAGGAAGAAGAACGAGTCCATGAAGAAGATGAAGCCACGAAGACGAACGAATCCTCACGATCGCAACGACACGGGAACTATCGAGAAGAAGCACACAATATGGTAAACACACCACACGTGAACAAGGCGTGATGCTCAACCAAGTATGATGCATGACAAGGCTATATGAAGCTACTCATGACAAAAGATGATGCATACAAGAACAACACATCAAAGCAAGTTTAAATGAGGCCAGAAACAACATATAACAATTCCGGTAAGTCCTCATATGCAAATTTCGAAATTGGTCCAGAACTGAAAACACCGTATGTTAAAGTTGTTAAACAGCAAGTTAAGATGCACCATCATGATCTACACGAAATTCTAGTCAAGTTCCATATAAAGTTCATTAGATTCGGAGCTGCGGCCTAGAAGATATGAGCAAAACAAGTTAAACATGGCATTGATGCAAAATGCATACAAACATCAAGCAAACACCTCAAAACAAGGATGCAACATGATAATATGAAACTACATGCAAATCTAAGCAAGTTTTATATAGAGCATGCTCGAAACGGAGCAACGGTGCAACACATACACTCCCAACAAGAAATAACAACAATCTGTCCAAAACAGCAACTATGCAACTAGCAAGCATCACAACAATATGCTACAGCAGCTCAAAATGAAAACAAAAGGCATGGACATGATGTAGAGGTAAAGCATGACAAAACATGAACACTGAGCTATCTTCAGAAATCACTAGAACATGATCAAAAGGACATGACAAGATTGCAAATAATAACAGGTTCACAGACTTGGCAGAAATTACTGGACATGGCAGAAACAGCATCAGGTAGCAATGTTCCGAGCATGAAATCAACATGCTACAGGAACTCAACATGGCAAAACAAGGCATGGCATGAATCTACTAAATGCATATAGCAAAAGTCCCTTACTGACCATAAGCCAAAAAGGACCAGAAGATATGATGGCACCCATGTAAACATAGCAATTTTCATTATCAGGTTTCAGACTTTGCAGAAAACAGAGCATGGCAGAAACAGACATTATGAAGGCATCTTTGTGAGCTTGATGCACTCATCACAAAGCAATGCATGACAAAACAAGCATACCTACATCAAGATGGCATGTTTATGAAGCTATCCATGGCAAAATCAAATACATAGCATGAAAGGATCAACTACAAAAAGCTTGGCAAAATTGAATAACACGTAAACAATCTGCCAGGAACATTTTATAACAAAAGTAGAGCAAGATTGAGTCATGCTATGGCACTCCATAATTGCAAACAAGGGAATTGATGGATCATTACAACAATATCTACAAAACATCCTTACTGAACATCTCCAAAATAAGCATGGATCTCACTGTAGACACATGGATACATAGCCACAAAATAACAGCAGTCACAGACAGAGAAATTACTGTCCCTGAAATCAGAAACATTACGAAGCCGAGTTTGCATGCTTGTGC
Source organism: Triticum aestivum (assembly GCF_018294505.1). Classification (NCBI taxonomy): domain Eukaryota; kingdom Viridiplantae; phylum Streptophyta; class Magnoliopsida; order Poales; family Poaceae; genus Triticum; species Triticum aestivum. The sequence continues at coordinate 398,776,513 of NC_057802.1, read as the reverse complement.
TAGTCACTACAGAGATCACAAAAATACATGGCATACACCACTGGAAAGATGGCATGGCATACAACAAAACACATGTAGAGCTCATACTCATAAGATGCACAGATTAAATGCAACAAAAATAACAAATCACCAAGTTCTGATAAGTAACAGCAGATAACAGCAACTAGCACTCTTGCAACGATGATTAGGGCATCAAGATTAACTCAAACAAGCATGGCACAATGGAACAAAATGAAGAGCATCTCATAATGAACATTTCGATATATCATGCACGCAAAACGGAGCAGTAAGCAACAAGTTATGGCATGTAGAACATAGCCCCAGAATGCAAATATTTAGGGACTTTGTTGAGGATATAGACCTTAGAGTCACCCGCCAGGAGGGGCCGGGTTACTCATATGGTCATTGCCAGAAGCCTGGCGCCAAGCTTGAAGACGGTGGGCCAAAGATGGGCTTAAGACCCGGATATGGCTTAAGGCCCGTAGTTGCAATCATTGTTATGGTAGAACTTGTAGTGTAAGGCAAGAATAGTTGAGAGTCCGAGCCGGACACTCTTATGAGCCGGCCGGGACTCTGAGAGCTGCAGGGCGTCAGCCTCCCTATATAAAGGGACGACCCGGCTGCGGTTTAAGGACGGGAACAATCGGATCGAGAGCCAGGCATAGCAGTTCAGCTCCCTGGTTATCGAAACCCTGATCAATACCACCTCAAACTGGACGTAGGCTTTTACCTTCACCGCAAGGGGCCGAACCAGTATAAACCCTCGTGTTCCTTGTCCCGCTTAACCCCTTCAAGCTTCCTAGCTGCAATGGCTCCACGACTAAGTCCTAGCTCGAGGACATCTGCCGTGACAATTCCACGACAGTTGGCGCCCACCGTGGGGCCAGCGCACGGTGGATTTGAGTTCTTGAAGGGCAGCTTCGAAGGGCTCAAGGGATACGCTGTGGGCCGGATGACCAAGAGTCGTCGCGGCAAGCTCTATATCGACGATGCAAACTGGGGCCCCGACGCCGGCTCAATTGAGTACGGGTACCGGGTCCCCTTTGGCGGAATTCATGTTTTCATTGGCAAGATTGGTGAGTCGGGCCCTGAGCCGGATCTCTACGCCGATCTCATCGAGACGGCTCAACATGCACGACCCGCCCGGGCCGGGCCTGCCTTAAGGCATGCTTTTGTGGGATGTATCCATGGAGGGCCCTCTGATCAGTCTGGATCTGGTGATGAGGCGGCCGCCGGCTCTAACGGCGAGTCGTCCACCGATGAGTCAAACTCGTTGTATCAACTTCAGGATGGCAGGCTCATGGGTTGTTCCGATGGTGACAATATTCCGGACCCGTTTGAGCCGCCAAATCAGGTTGGAGTCTTTATGGCCGGTGCGCAGCCTGTTCAGAACCCCGCTGCTGGAGCGGGAAACCCGGTGCCTTCTCCGGCTCAGGTACTAATGGATCTCACGGACAAGATGACGGCTCTGTTAACCGCTACGGTTGATCCGGCAGATTAAGCTCAGCATGATGCGGAGGTGGCGCAGTTAAAATTGGATCTAGTGAAAGCTAAGGAGGATCTGGCAGCAGAGGGGATCAGGATGGCTGGGGAAGGGCGGCTCTCGACGCCCAAACCCAGTTGATTCAAGCGCAGTCCTTCCGGCTCACGATGGATCAAAACGCGTCCAATGAGGTCCTGAGAAGGAGGCATCAAAAGGCCCGATCTCGACTCCCTCCGGTTTACGATCCGCGAAACCTCTTCAACACGCCAGGTGCAGGGTCTAGAAACCCGGCAGGGGTCATAGTGCCCGGGTCTGGGACCCCTATTCAGCCACAAGTGATGGGGCCTCCCCAGGTGCCCCCTGCCCCGCCTCAGTACGTACCAATACCCCCGGGTCATTATAATAACCTGCTGGAGAACATGGTCGCCGCGGCGGCACGGCTGGCGGCTCTTCCAGTTGACGGCGACTCTCCGACGGCTATTGAGACCCGCCGGATCAGGGAACTCCTTCAGACAGCACTAGCACAGCAAGAGGCGTATTCCTACAGCCGAGACAGGATCCACTCGACCCCTCGTCCAGCCCGGAGCCCGAGTTACAGCAGACACATGGTCTCAGCGACCGGTTCAAGTAACGTCCGACGCCATGACCCGCCCCCTGGCTATGGCCCGGTTCATAACGGAGCCTTTCACGCAGCAGACCAGGACAAAGCGCAGCAAGAGGCGGAGCAGGTGCCTCAATTGACGGCTTACCAGACCCCCCCGGCTTATCCAACGACTTTCGTCGACGTGGGTATCCCTACCAGGACTGGGGGTGTCCCTTGTTTAGTGCTAGCTATCCGCAATGAGCGTCTATCCAAGGACTTCAAAGGCCCTAGCAAGGTGCCTAATTACACAGCAGACTTACAACCTGCAGCCTGGATCGAGAGTTATGAGATGGCTATGGAGCTGCTGGAGGTCAATGAGGCGGACATGGCTAAGTATTTCACCATGATGTTAGATGGGACTGCCCGCACTTGGTTGAAAGGGCTACCACCAAATTACATTGGGTCTTGGGCTGAGCTGAAAGCCCGGTTCATCCAAAACTTCAAGGATACCTGTAGGCAATCTATGTCAATTGTGGATTTGACTAACTGCAAGCAGCAGGAGGGTGAGTCTACGACACATTGGGTTCGCCGGGTTAAGGAGATAATACATTCCTCGGATAAGATGGACGCCGGCTCTGCAGTCTTAATGTTGGAGCAGAATTGTCGTTTTGTGCCCCTAAAGATGAAACTCGGGCGGCTTAAGCGCGACTGCAATGATATGGGTACACTGATGGCGGCTCTTGTCAAGTACGCCGATTCTGATGGTACCAAGGACCCCGCTTCAGATGATGAAAGGACAGGGAAGGGAAAGAAGAACGGCAATGGCAAGGGTCCTCAGCATAACCCGGGGAACCAAGGAGGAGGCAAGCGCAAGGCTGACGGCAGCCTATAGTTTGTGGCCAACGCCAGCTCACAAGGGAATAACCAGCGACGTAAGGGGAGGCCCCCTCCCCGAGGCGGCGGGTCAGGCCCGACGCTGGAGCAGCTGTTGAATGAGCCTTGTCCAAGGCATGGCTCTAGAGAGAAGCCAGCGACTCATCTATGGAAGGGTTGTGCAATCATGAAGGCCTTTAAGAATTACAATGGCCCGGGCGGCGGCTCAGGCGCCGGCGGTTTTCATGGCCCGGGCGGCGGCTCAAATTCCAATCCTCCGAACGGTCAAGGGGGCTTTAATCAGCAGTCTGGCCAGGGTCATCAACAGCAGCAGGGGGGTTATCAGACCAATCCCAAGCAGCTTAGCGGTGGACAGTACCATGTATTCACCACCAGTCTGTGTAAGCGGGACCAGAAGCTTCATAAGAGGGCCGTGAATGCTGTTGAGCCGGCGGTTCCACGCTACTTGCGGTGGTCTGAGCAGCCTATAGTGTGGAGTACAGAGGATCACCCTCCCCGGGTAGACAATCCGGGTCACTTGGCCTTAGTGGTGGCTCCTCAGGTGGGAGGATATAAGTTCACTAAGGTGCTCATGGATGGAGGCGGCAGCATCAACATCCTCTATTATGAGACTTTTCGCCGTATGGGGTTGGTTGATAAGAACCTCAGCCAGTCAAACACTATCTTCCATGGTGTGGTACCTGGTAAGTCGGCTTATCCAGTCGGCAAGATCGAGTTAGAAGTGGCCTTCGGAGATGAAAACAACTACAGGGTGGAAAAATTGACCTTTGAGGTGGTCAAGATAAGAAGTCTGTACCATGCTATATTTGGGCGGCCGGCTTACGCCAAATTCATGACATGGCCGTGTTATGTTTACTTACAGCTCAAGATGCCGGGTCATAATGGGACCATTACGGTTCACGGCAGCCGGAAGGTGGCCTTGGAATGTGAGGAAGGCGATGCAGCTTATGCAGAATCTGTTTGCGCAACAGAGGAGTTGAAATTTTACAAGGACAATGTTGACCCCACTGATATGACCTCTCTGAAAAAGCCGACTACGGAGCATGAGCCGGCAATGAAATTTAAGTCGGCTGATGAGACTAAACTCGTTGATTTCATTCCAGGAGATTCATCTCAGCAGTTTAGCATCAGTGCCAACCTGGATCCAAAATAAGAAGGCACGCTCATCGAGTTCATCCGTGAGAATAGGGACATCTTCGCATGGAAACCTTCTGCCATGCCAGGTGTACCTAGAGAACTCGCTGAGCACACTCTCAATGTCGATCCGAAATTTAAGCCGGTCAGGCAGTTCCTTCGGCGGTTCAATGTGGAGAGGCGGAAAGCTATTGGTGAAGAGGTGGCCCGGCTCTTGGCGGCCGGGTTTATTGTTGAAGTTTTTCACCCAGAGTGGTTGGCTAACCTGGTGCTTGTGCTCAAGAAGAACGGCACTTGGCGGATGTGTGTGGATTATACGGACTTAAACAAGGCGTGTCCGGCTGATCCTTTTGCCCTCCCCCGTATTGATAAAATTATTGATGCTACGGCAGGTTGTGCGCGCTTAAGTTTCTTGGATGCTTATTCCGGATATCATCAGATTAAAATGGCAGTTAAGGACCAGGAGAAGACGGCGTTCATCACTCCCTTTGGAGCCTTCTGCTATGTGTCTATGCCCTTTGGACTCAAGTGTGCACAGGCGACTTACCAGCGTTGTGTACAGAACTGTCTTCATAAACAGATTGGGCGCAATGTTCACGCTTATGTGGACGATATTGTGGTTAAGTCCGTAAAAGAGGAAACCCTGATAGATGATTTAAGGGAAACCTTTGATAATCTCCGGGTCTACAAGATGATGCTTAACCCGGCCAAGTGTGTTTTTGGTGTTCCTGCAGGCAAACTTTTGGGTTTCTTGGTTTCTGACAGAGGCATTGAAGCTAACCCGGAGAAGATCAAAGCCATCACCTCCCTAGCTAAGCCAGCGTGTATAAATGATGTTCAACGCTTGGCGGGTCGCATCGCTGCTTTAAGCCGGTTTATAAGCCGTTTGGGTGAGAAGGCCATGCCATTATATCAGTTGATGAAGAAAACTGATAACTTTGTCTGGAATGATGCAGCTAATACCGCTTTTGAGGATTTGAAGAAGCAGCTGGCAGAGCCCCCAGTCCTTGCTGCTCCAGTTGATAAGGAGCCCTTATTACTGTACGTGGCGGCAAACACATGAGCCGTCAGTGTGGCTGTGGTGGTGGAACGCAAGGAAGAGGGTAAGGAGTATCCGGTTCAGTGGCCGGTTTATTATGTCAGTGAAGTGCTTATCGAGTCCAAACAGCGGTATCCACATTGGCAGAAGCTTGTTTATGGTGTGTTCATGGCAAGCCGGAAGCTTAAGCATTATTTCCAGGGCCATCCCATAACCGTGGTCAGTTCTGCCCCTCTTGGTGATATCATTCAAAATAGAGAGGCCACAGGGAGAGTAGCTAAGTGGGCTATCGAGCTCGGACCTCATGGTCTCAAATATGTGCCACGCACTGCTGTTAAATCTCAGGCCTTGGCGCATTTCATCAATGATTGGACAGAGTCACAAGTGCCCGAGCAAAAGCCGGATAACACATATTGGACTATTCACTTCGATGGGTCCAGGCAGTTGGAGGGATCGGGGGCTGGAGTTGTACTGGCTTCCCCTAAAGGTGACAAGTTCCATTATGTGCTACAATTGATGTTTCCTTGCACTAACAATGCGGCTGAGTACGAGGCCTTGCTCCACGGTCTTCGGATGGCTAAGGAGATGAGCTTGAGCCGGGTAAGGTGTTTCGGTGACTCAGACTTGGTGGCTCAACAAGTATCAGGCAAGTGGGACTCTAAGGACCCTCTCATGGCGGCTTATCGCCGTGAAGTTGATGCCATTGCTGGGCACTTTCAGGGCTACCAAGTAGAGCACATTGATCGCAGGAAGAACGAGGCGGCTGATGCTTTAAGCCGGCTAGGCTCTCAGCGAAAGCCGGTGCCGCCTAATACTTTCCTGGATGTCCTATATAATCCTTATGTTAAGCTGCCTACAGAGGAAAACCTGGCTGTCCCCGACCCGGAGGCACGACTGGTGGCGGCTCTCCATATCATACCAGTCTGGACAATGCCCTATCTGGCTTACATGACTCGGGGCGAGTTACCTGAGGATGAAACTTTGGCCAGGCAAATAACCCGGCGGGCTAAGTCAATGATCGTTATCAATGGTGAGTTGCACCACCGCAGTGTTACGGGAGCGTTTCAGCGTTGTGTTTCCCCTGAGGAAGGTCAAGAGATCTTGCGTGAGATCCATGAAGGGGATTGCGGCCATCACGCCGGCTCAAAGTCTCTTGTGTCCAAGGCTTTTCGTCATGGTTTTTATTGGTTGACGGCTCATGCTGATGCAGAGGACTTGGTCAGTAAGTGTGACGGTTGCCAAAGGTTCTCGCGGCGGGCTCATGTACCGGCTCAAGAGCTGAGGATGATCCTAATTACTTGGCCCTTTGCGGTCTGGGGGCTGGATATGGTTGGGCCTTTCAAAAGGTCCAAGGATAAGAAGACCCACCTTTTGGTGGCAGTTGACAAGTTTACCAAGTGGGTTGAAGCGGAGCCAGTTAGCAAGTGCGATGCAGCCACGGCGGTTCAGTTTATGAAAAAGGTGATCTTTCGCTTTGGTTTTCCGCACAGCATTATCACTGACAATGGCTCCAATCTCTCCAAAGGCGCCATGGAAGAGTTTTGTCAACGAGAGCATATCCGACTTGATGTTTCCTCAGTGGCTCATCCTCAATCCAATGGTCAAGCTGAGAGAGCTAATCAGGAGATTCTGAAGGGCATCAAGCCCCGGCTTTTGGTCCCTTTGCAACGGACGCCGGGTTGTTGGGTGGAGGAGTTGCCCTCCGTGTTATGGAGCATCAACACTACTCCTAACAGGTCTACAGGTTTTACGCCTTTCTTCATGGTTTATGGGGCAGAAGCAGTCCTCCCCAGTGACATCCGTCATGACTCACCTCGAGTGGCGGCTTATGTTGAGACGGATAATGAACAGGCGCGCCAAGATGCTCTTGACCTGTTGGACGAACAGCGTGATGTGGCAGCAGCCCGTTCGGCAATTTACCAACAAGACCTGCGCCGTTATCATAGCCGCCGGGTTAAATCCCGGGTCTTCCAGGAAGGCGATCTCATGCTCCGGCTCATCCAGGATCAAACAGATACACACAAGCTGTCCCCGCCTTGGGAAGGGCCCTTTGTGGTCAGCAAGAACTTGCACAACGGGTCATATTACCTCATTGACATTCGGGAGCGCAAAGATTCACGTAAGTCGGAGGAAGAGACCCGTCGGCCATGGAACATAGCTCAGCTTCGGCCTTACTACACTTGAGCCACCGGCTCTCGTCATGTACATATTTCTCTCAGCCATGTATATATTATGATAAGCAATAAAGCAGGACCTCTATCCTTTTTCCTCCTCCAAATATGTACGTATCGTTTTTCATTACAAGAGTACATGATAACTTGAAGGAGGATCCAGTTTATGATCGTGTTCGAATCTAGCTGTAAGCAATAAGGTCACTTGGGGGCTTCCTGTTCAAACATGGGTCGTATTCGAACCAAAGAGAACATAGCTGTCGATACCCATTTGATTGGCAAAGTGCCGAGCTCATTGGGAGGTTTTCTTTGGTCATATTTGAATCATAGTTTAACCCCTTTGAGAACCGACGTGGATCGTATTCGAATCAGCGTTGTTAAACAATTCTTAAAATCACTTGGGGGCTTCCTGTTCAAACATGGGTCGTATTCGAACCGAAGAGAACATAGCTGTCGGTACCCTCTTGATTGGCATCGCCACACCCACTGGGGGCTATATGATCGCATTCGAATCCTAGCATAACCCATTTGGGCCGGGTCTCTGGTCGTATTCGAACCGGAAGCCCCTAAGTTCCTCTGTTTTATAGTAAGTTCCGTCTGTTTATTTCCAAGTGTGTACGGCCGGGTCTCACTTTGCCGGCTTAACTTTGGTTTATAGTATTAGCTGAACACAATGGGTGTTATTAAGACAGGTAAACCGGAATTGCGGTACCAACCTTCCTACCCGGGTTATCTAAGCCGGAAGTATGCTTGCAGGCCGCTAAGTATGTTATTACGGCTGTATTTAGGATATTATTGAAGACCAGTCCTTTTTTGATTCATATTCCGGGTTATTTAAAACCTATGATTCTCAGGGCGGTAAGCCACCTCGAGGCTTGTGATTTGTCTTTCTCTGCAGGATAGTTACAGGTAACTATTTTGAGAGTAAGGAAAACAAATGATTAATTATGACCCGGAGAAACATAAAGGAGACAATTTCAGCAGACTTCAGCATTCAAGGCGTGCACGATGGCACGACACAGATAAAGTATTGGTCCTACTCTATTACAAGACTCATTGAGTCCAAAAGGATGAGGCATTGTTTGCTAAGCCGCCAGCCGAGTTACGACGCGAGTTGAAGTCTCCGGCTCGTTCCTATCTTCTCCTCCGGCTGATCCCAAGACCTGGAAAGTTGATGACTTCCAGTCGATGCCACTGAGAGCTTCGAATTGGGCTTCCTCATCAATTAACCCGGCCGGGTCAATCTCCGGGGCGAAGGTGTGCTGACGAGCCGGCGGGATCAAGTTGAGGGCTTCATAGCGCGGAGTAGGGATCCTCTGATTTTCTGTATCGTAGCCCGGCTGATACTTAGTCAGATCTGTATCATTGCCAATCAGAGTGGCCACCGGGCGTATGGCCTTCACGCAAGCTGCGAAGTCCTTCTGATCGAAAGCGGAGCCGTCTTCCTTCAGGCTTGGATAGCCAAGGGCGATGTCCGCCGGGTCTAACTCCGGCAGGAACGCCTTGGCCCGGCTCAGCGCGGCGATCGCTCCGGCTCTTGCAGAGGCCCGTCGCAGCTCTTGGATCCGTTGAGGCAGAACAGCGAGCCGGCGAAGGACTTCTGCCAGGTGAGTCGGCACCTCATTGGATAGGGCCACCACAGCTAAGGCACGCTGTGACCCGGTGTAGAGCTGTTCCACCAGGGTATACACAGCCTTCAGCTTGGTTACCACGCTCTGGTTGAGGTTGGCACTTCTGGGACCTGTTTAACAGAATCAGATAAGCCGCCGACAAGGATGAATTATGAGATATAAAAATTCTAAACTTGATGAAAGCCGGTGAGGCGACTTACCGAAGATTGCGGCCACCATCTGGGACACCTGGCGCTTTAGGCCGGAGAGCTCGGCGGTCTTCTCGGAGAGAGCCTTCTCCGCCTGTTCAGCCCGGTTCACCAATGCGGCCTTCTCTTCGGCCCACGCCTTCCGCTCAGCGTCAAACTCCGTCTTCAGCTTCTCTTGAGCGGCGATGCTAGACACAAATTTGGCATTTGCCCTCCGGGTCTCCATCTCTTGCGTCTTCAGCCGGTTCTTGAGATCAGCCATGTCAGCCTCTAGCTTCTTGCCAGCAGCTTGCATACATTTCCGGGTTATGACATGAACAGTTACTATATAAGTTTCAAGTCCCAAGCGTTTTCCAAGCAAAGACACTTGGCACTTGGGGGCTAATGCATATTGAACATTTCTATCTACAAATGGCCGGTTCAATTGGGAAAGCCGGAACCTAAGTCTACAACATATTCAATCATAAGTCGTCGACTTGGGGGCTAGCATGGTAAAGGTAACTATGCAGTAAGTACGAGGACAGCAGAATGATACCTCAGATTTCTGCTGGATCTGGTTCACCATGGCAACCTCTGCGTCCCGGCTCTTGTGCACTTGGTTGATGTAGCCAGAGATGAGCTCTCCAATGCTCAGGTTGGCGTAGTCGGAGAGATCCAGGTTCACCCGGTGGGGCTGCAGCAACTCCCCCTTAGCGAAGCACTTGGCCAGTGCGGTAGGTCTCCCCGGCTCAACAAATTCCGTCCGGGTGATTACCACGTCCGGATCATTTGCTGGTTGAGCCGAGCCGGAGGCCTCCGGGTTAGCAGAAGCTTCGGCAGCTGCCTTGTTAGTTGGAGCGGCGGCTTCGGGAGCGGAGGCAGCTGGCGGTTCTTGATCTGCTGCCTCCGGCTCAGGCAACTCCGGCTCTTCGATTGGCTTGGCTTTCTTCGCCCTCTTGGTGAGTTTGGCTTGGGCACTAAAAGGACAGAAACGTTAAGCACAAAAGGGTAAGTAAAGACAAGTGTAACATGGGATGGTTATCATTACCCGGGCGCGGTCTTGAAAGCCGGAAGACTCGACTGCATAGAGTCGCCCGAAGAGGGGGAGGTCTCCTGATAATTTGAGTCAGAAGAATTGAGTGGCTGACGGATAACACCCGCTAACGGATGAAAAGGGTACTAGTGGGAAATAACCTCAGTTCGGCGCTTCCTCGATGCGTCAGGTAACCCGGAGGAGAGGTCGGTGTCCTTGTTGGTCCGGGTGTGACGCCGGCTCTCATGAACCTGTCGCTTCAAAATAAATTGAGGATCTTGATAAGCTAAAGGATGTGAAAAGCTTACTTTCCGGGTTACCCTTCGGACTTTCAGCCTTGGCAAGGGCTCCGAGTCGGAGGAAAGTGACATTACCTCTTCAACCACCGGGTTACTGGCTCCGGTGTCATCCTGTTGATGAACAAGTGTTGGTAAGGCGGACAAGAAATAAACAATAAACACAACAAAGAGCTTACAGGTTCAGGGGTTACCTCTGACTCGGAGTTGTCGCTTAATTGCATCAGCTCCGAAGCAGTTGGCCTACTCCCCTTCTTGCGGGGAGCGGCTTTCTTGGCGGCTTTCTTCGCCTTTTTGGCCTTCTTGGCCGCTTCGTGGTCATATTTGACCCGCCAGAATATGTCATCAGCCTGAAAGAATACAATGAGGTTTTCTTAAAATGATTCAGATGAAAGTTATGTACAGATAAGATGTTCAGATCAGCAGCTTACCGCTGGGGCTGGGTTGGTCTTGCAGAAGGGGGCTAACCCGGTCCTTCCGCAGTCTGCCAGGCTCTCGTTCAAGAGAGCCTTGGTCATCTCCTCTGCAACGTCTTCAGGAAGATCATTGCGGCTGTGTCTCTGAGGGTCGTCCTTTCGGCCCGTGTACTCACACATTAAGCCGGGGCGGCGGCTCAATGGGATCACCCGCCACGAGATCCAGACCCGGACCAGATCGATTCCATTCAGACCATTGCCCAGGAGAGCCTTGATCTTGTTGATAGTGGGGAGCAGAGGTTGGCGCTCCGCTTGAGTCAGCTTGTCTGACAGTGGGTGAGTCGGCTCCAGACGTGAGGGGCGAAAGCCGGGCAACGGACTTTCATCAGCCGGCGACGTGTCTTGGCAGTAAAACCACGTCAGATTCCAGTCCTTGGGGTGGCTGGGCGGCTCTGCGTAAGGGAAAAGGCAGTCCCTTCGCCGCTGAATGGAGATGCCACCTAGCTCCAGACTTGGCCCATTGGCGCACTCATTCTGACGGTTCAAGTAAAAAAGCTCTCTGAAGAGCAGCAGACTAGGTTCTTCTCCGAGGTAAACCTCGCAGAACACTTGGAAGTTGCAGATATTGGACATTGAGTTGGGTCCTATGTCCTGAGGCCGCAGATCGAAGAAATTCAGAACGTCTCTGAAAAACTTTGAACCGGGCGGTGCGAAGCCCCGGCTCATATGATCCGCAAAAATCACTACCTCCCCGTCTTTTGGCTGTGGTCTCTCTTCTGACGGGTCAGGGGCACGGTAGGACATGACGTCCTTCTTGGGCAGATATCCAGACTTGACAAAATCTGCTAGGGTCTCATTGGTGACATTGGACCTCATCCAGTTGCAAGTAATGGAGGTTTTGGGAGCTTTGGGAGGCATGGTGAAAGTCGGCAGTCTAGGATAAAAGGAAAAACGTCCGGGTTAATTATAAGCCGGAAGAAATCTACAGTTCAATGTCAAGGTGGCGGCTTATGAAGGGGACTAATGGTATACACCTAAGTGCATCGAGCTATTTAAGCCGCCGAGGGATTGAGAGTAATTTGATTGTCTACAGGCCTTATCACAGCTAAGCCGGAAATTTTTATGGCGCATGGTTTTCTTTAAGCCGGAAGGTTCTACGGCGCGTGGTTTCTTTAAACCGAAAATGTAAACCGCCGTTCTTGAGCTCGAACAAGGCTCTTATGCAGTAAAAAGAGGGCTATTTGCATGTGAAATGGGTCTTAAACATCTACCGCAGTGAGTCTATACAGAGCTAAGATCAAAAAGGGGCAGTAAAATTTAAATCTACTGAGGGCCACGATGAACTACGAAGAACAGAGGAAGAACTATGAAGCCCTAGTGCGGATCTGCCCTATGGAGTAGCGAGGACTCACCGGAGCTGAAGAGGAGCGGAGGTTGCCGCCGTTTGTCTGGACCGAGTCAGGGTGATGCAGCGGCCAAGGTTGACGAAGACCGGGGGCGCGACGGCGGCGGTAGTAGCAGAGCTCGGGCAGGGGAGCAGTGGCGCGAGGAAGAAGACGAAGGAGAGAGAAGTGGCTGAAAGCCCGTCGGGCCGGCCTATTTATAAGGCGAGCTCATTAGTGGGCGCGAGAATCAAGGAGACCACGGCGTGGTTATCTCCCCACGAAACGCCTCGATTTTCGGGATGACAGTAAAGGTAAAGATCCGTTGCGAATCTGGCGGAGTAAAAAACGGGCTTAATGGAAGATGACGTCACGGCGGATTACCCGGAGTCCAGAGGATGATGTCATGCCGGGTTATGGCCTTCACACAATTGTAAGCCGGAGGTTTTCTGTCGAAGGAATGGAAGATTGACATGAGCCGGCTCAAATCAATCTGGGGCCTAATGTTGAGGATATAGACCTTAGAGTCACCCGCCAGGAGGGGCCGGGTTACTCATATGGTCATTGCCAGAAGCCTGGCGCCAAGCTTGAAGACGGTGGGCCAAAGATGGGCTTAAGACCCGGATATGGCTTAAGGCCCGTAGTTGCAATCATTGTTATGGTAGAACTTGTAGTGTAAGGCAAGAATAGTTGAGAGTCCGAGCCGGACACTCTTATGAGCTGGCCGGGACTCTGAGAGCTGCAGGGCGTCAGCCTCCCTATATAAAGGGATGACCCGGCAGCGGTTTAAGGACGGGAACAATCGGATTGAGAGCCAGGCATAGCGGTTCAACTCCCTGGTTATCGAAACCCTGATCAATACCACCTCAAACTGGACGTAGGCTTTTACCTTCACCGCAAGGGGCCGAACCAGTATAAACCCTCGTGTTCCTTGTCCCGCTTAACCCCTTCAAGCTTCCTAGCTGCGATGGCTCCACGACTAAGTCCTAGCTCGAGGACATCTGTCGTGACAATTCCACGACAGACTTGGTCAATTTTCTGGAAAAAAACATGTGAGCGCTGGATAGTTATAACGTGCACTGGGCGGGGTTTAGTGGGCTGCTCACATCGTGGGCTTGGCCCAGGCGGGGAGAGGCAGGCCGGGCGAGGCAGACGGGTCGGGGCCCTGGGTCCTGGGGAGGTCGGCCCATGAGGCCGGCGGCGCCGGTCGTCGTCGTCCTCCCCGATCTAGAGGGGATCGAGGGAAGGCAGGGGCGGCGCGGGATCCACGGCGGGGCGCGGCCAGAGCGGGTGAGGGCAGGCCGGAGGAGTCCGGGGACCGAGGCTGGGGCTCTTTCCCGGCGACAAGGAGGCTCGGCGGCGCTCGGGAGCTCCAGGCGGCAGCGGGTCCTGGAGAGGGAGAGAGCGGGTAAGGGCGGCAAGCGAGGAAGAGAGGAGAGGTAGGCGGCGACCTGACAGACGGAGGCGGGGTGCCGTGCTCGCCGGCGGTGACGAGGCAGAGGCGAGGCGGAGGCCGGGGCGAAGCGGCGGTGGTCGAGGACGGCGGCGGGCCGTAGCGAGAGGTCAGGCGAGCGGGAGCCGGGCGGCGGCGCGTGCGGGCTGACC
>NC_057802.1:398743038-398762263 GCF_018294505.1 Triticum aestivum | reverse complement strand
GGCTCAGGCGGGCCGCGGTGGGAGGAGGTGGCTGGGAGGGGCGCTGGGGACGCGTGGCGCTCCAGGAGAGGTGGAACGCGGTGGCTGGCGGCGGCGCGGCCATTGGGGGCGCGACAAGTGGCGGGAGGTGGCTGGCCGGCACCGGAAAACGAGGAGGGGGGCGGCGCAGGTGGTGGAGGCTGGTTGGGGCGCACGGAAAACGAGGAGGGGGAAGGAGAAGGCCAAAATGGCATGTGGGTGTGCTTAAATAGGGTAGGGGCTAGGGTTAGGGGGTTAACATCCGTTTTCGGGCATCGGATATCGATCCGAGGGTCCGAAGCGGAGGGGGGTTTTAGGTGGGCTGCAGGTGGGCTGTGTAGAGGGGTTGGGCTGAGAGAAGAGAAGAGAGAGAGAGGCCCGGCGGCAGTTTTGAAGACCGAAACATCCGACGAAGGTACCGACAACGGTACCGCTATACATTTAACGGTTGGGCTATCAAACGGACTCCGAATGCGATGAAACTTGACAGGCGATCTACCTACACTATAATAAGACCGCATGCCAACTTACAACCCATTCCGAGAACATCTTTATGCCACTAATAAAATAATATTTCAGAGGTGCCACGGGCGCGTGCGAGTGTGTCTGGACTCCGAACAGACAACGGAGGGAACTGGCGGAACCCGAACAAATGCAAGTTTTGAAAAACATGATGATGCAATGCGTATGATGACATGGAAAAATGCAACACGCAAGCAAATGACAAGGCAAGGACGGCGAATAACTCGCAGACACCTGGCGCATCGGATCCGGGGCGTTACACTTATGTATTGAAGTTTGTTTTGTTTATCGTTGATTCTTCCAATGTTGTGGATCCAAGATGTATAAGCAACCTTATATACTAAAAAATCCAATTTATAATTTTTTCCACAAGTTAGTGCACATAAAAGGCCCCATGCAAAAGGATTTCAATTTTTGAGGATTTTTTTATTTTCTATAATTTCTTTCAGATTGTTATTGAAAATGCATGGATGACTAATTATATAAAGTCATTGGGAATTTTACTGTGCACTGCCTACATTCCTAATTGGAAGGTAAAAATGATTTTTCAGACTTTATAGGACCAAACTAAAAAATGTGAACAAAGTTAAAAAAATCACGAATCAGAAAAAATTTCATATATTTCAAAAAAATCACAAATTCGAAAAAAAGTAAATTGATTTGAAAAAAGTTCAAAAATTCAAATAAGGTTCATCGATTTGAAAAAAGTCCATTTATTTTCAAAAAAAGTTCACAAATTCGGGAAAGAGTTCATCAATTTAAAAAAAAGTACATCAATTTTCAAAAGGAGTTCACAAATTCGAATCAAACTTCATAAATTTTGAAAAAAAATATCAATTTGGAAAAGTTCATCGATTTTCAAAAAAAAGTTCACAGATTCAAAAAATAGTTCATTGATTTGAAAAAAATTCATGAATTTTCAAAAAGCATTCACAAATTCGAATAAAAGTTCGTCTATTTCAAAAAGGAATCATCAATTTGGAATAAAGTCGTAGATTTTTGAAAAGTTCACGAAATTAAGAAAAATGAAAAGGAAAAAGGAAACAAATGAAAAGAGAAAAAAAAAAGAGATAGAAAAAATCAAGAAAGGGAGAAGGAACCACAATAGGCGTGGTGACACGGATGGTCATGTCCTTTCATCAAGTATTGTGAGATCGCAGGTTCGAGTCCTGCGCACCCGTATTTTTGCACTTTTAACAGGAAAAAAGACCTAAATGGGCCGGCCCAGATTGGCGGGACGGTGTGCGCCCGTTTGCATTTAACACATTAACAGGCACCATTTAGAAACCGCGGGGACTATTTCTCGCATTAAACGAGAGTTTGTAGGAAGTCTCGTGTCGAAGTTTTCATTACTAGATCGATCCCTTGTCGCCGCCAACGAACCAAGCGCGACTAGCCACCACGACCACGCATAGTTCGTGTTAACTAAAAGTACCCGACTTACTTGAAGCTCCATTTGTTTCTTTTTTCTTTCTTTTCTTTTTTTCTCCGTTTTTTCCTTTTTCTTCTCCGTTTTTCCTGTTTATTCTACATTTTGTTTCCATTTTTTTGTTTATTTTTTTTATTCTACATTCTTATATAAATGATCAACATTTTTTCAAATACTTGTTCGACATTTTAATATACATGATCAACATTTTTTTTCAAATACTTGTTCAACATTTTTTTCAAATATTTATTCAGCGATTTCAAATAATTTTTCAACATTTTTTATATACATGATCAATATTTTTCAAATACTTGTTCAACATTTCTTCAAATACTTGTTCAACATTTTGCAAATACTTGTTCAACATTTTTATAAACATGATCAACATTTTTCAAATGTTTTTTGAAGTATTTTTTTGTAATATATATATTTAGAATATTTTACAGTATAAACAAAAGTACAAAAATAAAAAAAGGAAAAGAGGCTGTGGCCTCCCACGCTGGTGGTCCGACCCAGCTCACTCGCCCTTTGGCGAGAGTTTGCTCTCGGCTCGAGTGAGAAATAGGGGCACCCTCTATTAATTGCCATAGGAGCTCCTGTTCGACGCCTGAACAGTCTCCTAGTGCACACTACAGCGCCGCCGTTGGGGCGGCCCGTGAAGGCGTAGTCCAGCTAACCAATAACGCCAAAACCGCAAATAAGTTGATCCTCCAAGTAGAACTCTGAACATTGCATTCTTCCCCAAGCTATGCTAATCACTAGAGAAATTCAACAATTGTGATTGATGATAGCGCCAATAATATAAGAACATGTTTAGTGACGCTATTTATTTCCATAATACTGTCTATTATATCATTTGGAATTACTTGAAAAAAATCATGAATTTGAAAAAGTTCCTTGATTTTTTTTAAAATTATCTTTTTTTAAGAAAAGTTCACAAACTTAAAAAAGTTCACCGATTTTCAAAAAAGTTGATGAAAAAGTTGAAAAAGTTCACTAAGTTTGAGAAAAAGTTCAATGATTTTGGAAAAGTTGACAAATTATAAAAAAAGATCATCGAATGTGAGGAAAAGTTCATCATTTTGAAAAAAGATCATCAAATTTAAAAAAAGCTTATTGAATTAAGAAAAAGGTGCATCAAATTTGAAAAATGTTCATCAAAATATAAAAAGTTCAAAATTTTGAAAAAATATTTTTCGAAAAGAAGTTCATTGATTTTGAAAAAAGTTTATCGAATTTGTAAAAGTTCATCAGATTTTAAAAAAATCAAATTTATCGTATTTGAAAAAATATCTAATTTTGAAAGTTCATCAATTTAGAAAAAAAGGTTCAGAAAATTTGAAAAAACCAAGCATTGGAAAAAAACCAAAAAGAGGAAACAAAAAAGGATAAGAAAAATAAAAAGAACAATCCAAACTGAAAAACGAAATAAAAGAAAGAAGCGAAGTATTTCCACTAGTGGGGGGATGGCATGGTGGTTAGAGCGGAGCGCTCACTACAAAGCGGTCTCGGGGTTTGAAGCCCCATTCCCGCACATTTTTTGGAGGGCTCAGGCGCCCGTTTGCAAAATGCACAATAACGGACGCCTAAAGTGCCAAATAGGATAAGTGGGAGCTCCTATTGGGCGCTTCAGGCGCCTCAACTCCTCCCTGGCAAACATAAAAAAATAGTTGTCTATAAGTTTCGAACTCAGGTCCTTCTATTCATGTATAGTTTCGATAACCACTGGAGATAATTGCCTTTGGTGATTGGTTGTAGCGCATTTACATAATAACAATGTTGCCATGCTATATATTGCACAAAACTGTCTATTGTACAACTTATTTTTTTGAATTATTTTAAAAAATCATGATTTGGAATTTTTGGATTTTGAAAAAAGTTCATCATTTTTGAAAAAAAGTTGACAAACTTCAAAAAAGTTCATCAATTTCTAAAAAAGTTCATCAAATTTGAAAATTTCTCCATGGATTTTAAAAAAACTTCAAATTTCAAAAAAGTTCATCAAATTTAAAAGGAGTTCATCAAAATTGAAAATAATTTCATTGATTTTCAAAGAAAATTCATCAAAATTTGAAAAGTTCATGCATTTTCAAAAAAATCCTACAAATTTGAAAAGAATTTCGTCAATTCGAAAAAAGTTCATTGATTTTGAGAAAAAAATGAATGAAAAAAAGCTCATTGAACCAGGAAGAAGAAACAAAGAAAAAGGAGAAAGGAAAAAAAACAGAAAGAAGGAAAGAAGAAAAAGATGATAGCATTCACGTGAGCTGTGGTGGTGGGATTGTTAGTGCGTAGTGCTTCAAACAAGAGGTCACTGGTTCGAGCCCCAGGAGACTGCGTTTTTTGGAAAAATAAAAACATAATGGGACGAGCCCAACTACAGCGCGAGAAGGAACTACTTCAGGCGCCGTTTTGTGAAAACACTAATAACCGGGGAGCCCCTATTTGGCACGTGAAGCACCCCCAATCGCGGCAGCGTGCACCCATCAGTACCCCTGCACGCCCTGCTGGGCAGACAATGTGCGGGGCGGGGCGCTCCCTTTTTTCTGTTTTTTTATCCTATGTTAAAATAATTCGGGATTACAACACGTTCTAAAATTTTAGAAAACTACAAATTTATAAAAACAGTTTTTAAATTAAAAAAATGTTCATGATTTAAAAAGAATGACCTTTTTAATTTTAATGATTTTTATTTTTTGAACAAAATATGAGAATTTTTAATACTGATGAACAATTTGTTGTATTTGATGAACAAATTTTGAATTTGATGAACATTTTTTGAACTTGATGAACAAAAATTGTATTCAAGATTTTTTTTTCAAAAATGATGAACAAACTTTTCATTCAAAGAACAAAATTTGAATTTGATGATCATTTTTGGAAATAGTGAGCAAAAATAGAATTTGATGAACATATTTTTAGTTTGATGAACAAATTTGGAATTTGATGAACATTTTTTAAATCCGATGAACAAAAAAATGAATCTGATGAACATTATTTAAATTGTTGAATATTTTTTTACATGGTTGAATATTTTTTGAATTTGATGAACAAAAAAAAGTTCATGAATCTGAAAAGAAAAATCACAAAAAATTGAAAAAAGTAAAGATGAAAAGAAATAAAAAGGAAGATGAAAACAAAAACAAAAACAAAAGGAAAAAGAAATACAAAATAAAAATGAAAGGAAAAAAAGGAAAAAAAAAGATAAAGATAAAGACAACAAAAAACCGATTGAGAAAACATAAAAAAAGAACCTTCCCAAAACTGGTGGGGATTAAACTGCATAATGCGCCAGACCATACAAACAGAGCTCGGGGGATGCCCGCTATGTCGCTAGAGCGCGACCCAAGGGCCAAATAGGAGATGCCTAATAATCGGCGCTTGAAGCGCCAAATAGGATGTGCCACGCCTGGCGAAGAGGCCTTTTTGAAAAAAAAATCTTAGACGAAGAAAAAATGACCATTTTTTACCCGGCATGGAGGGCCACAAGGCCCATACAATTACCAGGCCGAAACATCTGTGTGTCTGTGGTGTACTCGGCCTTTTCTAGTGTTTGCCAACCCTAAAAAAAATCTATTGTTTGCCCTTCTCAATTTTCTTCTTCTTGCAAATAGAGAGCGAGATGCAAAATGAAAAACAAGAAGAGAGCGAAATTACTAGAACAAGATTTGGCCTCGTTAAGTTGATCTTCATTCTGCTTCTTCCACCTAGATGTTCTAGCAATTTCATTCTTTGCCTTTTGTAGGCAGGAGAAACAAATCACCGCATCAAAGGCTTTACTAAGCTTACTTGATTATTGTAGTGCAGGCAGATTCGCCTATGCCATCCATTCGTTTTTCTGGCGGGTGAATCACCGCTGCACGACTAATCCATCGTGAGTGTTATCTATAACAGTGATCAAGGGGATGTGTCATCTGACGTCTCTTGTTTCGCTTCGAGCATTGCTCTAGGATCAAGTGTCATATAGGTGCTCCTTTAGATCCTATCAAAAAAATTGTTATTTAGATGTTCATGATTTGTTTTCTACTACCAGTTTAGCTTTAACTTTCCAAGCCATGCTCTTCAGATGCATACAGAGGAGTAGGAGACGACTATGTAAATGTGTTAGCAGTGACGGGTGATGGCTTTGGTGCCTGTGGGGAAAGCGGTGGAGATGGGGGAGAATGATGATGTTGATGATGATGGCTTCGGTGGCGGTGGTGGAGAGTGGTGACGATGAAGAAGATGGTGATGGAGGTGGTGGTGTCTTTTGCATGAGGTTCTTTTGCGTCATGATTGAAAACTATGCTTAATTTCCGCGGAAACTATGTTTGATTGTTCAAATTTCAAGCCAATCATCGGAATTACGGTCAATTTGTCTAATTTGATTTTTTTGGGTTTGCAGGCTAGCGCGGGCTGCGGCCGAACATACCTCGCAAAATGAATATTTTTTGATTTGCGAGGTCTGTTCGGCCGCAGCCTGCGCCAGCCCGCAAAAAACGTTTTTCGTAAACTATAAACACATTATAAGGGTCCGCAATATAAGGGTCCGCTAGAGATGCTCCTACTTCTTCTAGAGGCAGCTTGTATGACATTCTCTCTACTTTGTCCTCTGTAATGCTCCTAGTACCACTAGTCAAGACTCAACGGTCAAAAGGTCTTAATGTATTTGAGTGTCTGTTTGGCCTGTAAAGTTTAATGGGGTGGATTGGTGTAACGATGAACTAACTCCGTCCTAAAATAGAAGATGTTTTCAAGATTAGTTAGTTTATAAAAGATTTTGGACGCCGATATCCATCATACGTGTGGTATATTCGACATGCGCCCACACACTGTGTGTGGTGTGAGCAGGAGGCAGCCCACACGGGCTGTGTGGACGGACATTAGAATTGCCCACACGTGTGGGCGCGGCTACTTCGTGGCACACGTTCAACAAGTACTATTCATCTCCACCCTGCGTGTGTGGCACGAAGTAAAAATGCCCACACGTCCTGGCGCAGCTACGTTAGGTACCCCGCGGGATGACGATTTAGTTGCCACCCTGTGGCAGATGTAGTTATCCGGGATGGCAAGTGTAGTTGTAAAAGCATGGCAACTCTACCTGTTTTGGTTAACTATAGTTGCCATGTCTAATTTATGGTAATTGCCGCGTGTAATCAAATCGTAGTTGCCGTGTGTGATTAACTACTTGCCACATATGGTTAAACAGTAGTTGCCATGTGTGTTTACCTAGTTGCCACGTGTGGTCCAACCATAGTTGCCATGTATTGTTAATCACAGTTGCCATGTGTGTTTATCTGGTTGCCATGTAAGCGCAACTGCAGTTGCCGTCTAGCAAAGAATCACAGTTGCCATGTGTGTTTACCTAGTTGCCACGTTCGTTAACTGCAGTTGCCATCTACAACGTAGGAGTGTCGTGTGGGCGAAAAACAGTTCACCCACACGCGCATGAACTAGGTGGTGGCTGTGTGGGCAGAAACTAGTTCGCCCACACAGCGCAGCTCGCAAACAGCGTGGTGCAGGCGTATGGACAAACTCTCCAACGCCCATACACCAGCCCCGTCCTACGTGGCACACCAAATCCACCTTTTCGTGTCAAGATTCGTGTAAGATCCAGGCGTGTTGGCGAGTTGGGGAACGCCCACACATGTGGACGTTAGTGTTTTCGAAGATTTTATATTTTAAGACAGAGGTAATATCATTTTGGCAGTTCTGACTTCTGACGTATCAAATATTCCCAGCGTCTAAAGGTGCAAAATATATTGAAGAACCTGTAGAAATCGACCAGCTAAATTCACGTGCGTCCATATAATCTGGACCAAATTTTCTGGAGAATCTTTTCCAGAACCCCACGGCTCACTATATTAATCTATGCATTTTCTGGCTGGACAAAGTGCCAAAAATAGACCAGGGCCAGGAGCCAAGAGGAACTAGATACGCAAGGACAAACTAGTTTAGTTGCAACTTGTTTCCAGCCATCAACTTGTTACTGCTACTAAAAGCAGTAAACCATCATTTAGATATGTGGGTACAAAGAACATGAAAATTCTAGCTTTACTCCTGCCGAGTTTTAGATCACTTTGACGGCATGGCCTTTTACACTTCCACATTTGGTCTCCACGGGCTTCAGTTCATCATCCAGGGGAGGCATCATTCGCCGGTGCATAATGACTACAATCCACTACTAGTAGAGATGTAACAATTTCAACTCCCCTCTGCGATGGTGAGTCAGTTTCGAAGTAAAGTGCAACCTCTCTTTTGCCATGGTTTCCTCAAATCCTCCTGCTGAAGAAGACAATTCAGCCCGCGTGTTTCAGCGTTCTTCCCTGTTCGGCGCGGTCGTTGGAAAGCCGGAGGAGGAACCAGGAAGCCGCATATCATGAATATTCGTACCACACCTACCTAGTTTAGTAAGAGTTGGACGAAAGTAAAAGGAGATTCTTAACTTCATCGTCAGCATGTGCAGTTCATCTTCTCCTTGGAAACTGCAATATATCTAGCTAGCTTTTTTTATTGATGAGGTTGTGATACAGGCTCTGAAACTCGATCAGTTCTCACGTGCGAAGAGAACCGTGATGAAACAAAACTCAGAACGAGGATATCTGTACCGGTGAAACCGGATCAGCAGTATCGCTAGTACTGCATGTCTCTTGTCCACCAGTATACGCGCTTGAAGTTCATTATTCGGCGACTCTCTGCATCTCCGGCAGACGTCCCCGGACGCTCGTCTCCCCTTCGACCATGCGCCCGCCGGGCCACCTCCTCTTAATCCGTCGTCGACGACGAGGCCAGGATGTGCAAGATGTGACAGTCTTCTAACGCCCGAAGAGCTGCGTCTAGGTGAGTGCCGGAGCGTGGCGGAACCTCTACTTTGGCCCCATCTCGCGGGACGTGGAGTTGTTCATCTGCCTTTGCTGTGAGGTCGACAACCACGTCGTGTGCTAGAATGCTCATCCAGGCATGGCTCAACCTGCTTGTGTCCTGGTCGTTCAGAAGTATTGGCCCACCAGGGCAATTCCCTTTGTGAACATGATTAGTTTTCAGCGTAAGTTTTTTGACCCAGAAATGTATGTACTATCTTTAAAAATCAATGATGGGGCGACTCGGGCGGCGATAACCTAGCCCGCCGCCAGCCTCCCCTCCCCCTCTCCTTTCCCTCGCCACCACCGGAGGGGGTCGCCGGAGCGCCGCGCGTCCGCCCGGGGAGGGTGGTGGCGAGGATCTGTTCCGCCCTGTCTCGTGCAGGGGGCTTTGGAGCCGAGGCGGCGGCCTCGGGTGGTGGAGCGACGGCAACCTCAGCAAGCGGCCGTCGCTAGTGCTGGCCGTCCTCCTTGGCCGCGCGGGTGGCAAGGCGGCGGCGGGTGGTGGCTGTGGGGCGCGGCCGCGGGGGCGCCCGTCCCGGATCTGACGCCTCCGTCTCCAACCCTTTCGGCCCCTGTCAGATCTGGTCTCCGGCTGGCCCAGGCTGCCGGCGCCGCGTCTGTGCTAGGGGTGGGGAAGACGTGGAGCCCGGAGAAATCCATGGCTGGCTCTGCCGGCCACGACGGCGGCGACGCCTGAGGGCGCCGTCTCCTACTTGTAGGCGCCGTCAAGGTTATCCCTTTCCCCCTCTGCCTCGTTCCCCTGCTCGTATACCGGGGTGAAAACCCAAATCCCTTTGGATTGGGCGGCAGCGACGCTCGCGGCGCCGTCACCCCCATGGTGGTGCCGCCTTCGGTGAGTTTGGGGCGGTGGTGAGTCCGATCTGGTTGGTGGGCGTTTGGCGGCGACATGGTTGGAGCTGGTGGGCGTTTGGCAGCTTCGTCTCCATGTTCAGTCCAGTGGCTCCACTCCATTGTTGCTCTGTCATCGGCAGCCCCACCATGCTTTTGCTTCTCCTTGCGTGTTGGTTCCCTCCCAGTGCCATGTTGCCCTTCGTTGAGCTCGGCGACGCGTGTTGGTGGTGCTCTGGTATGGCATTTCGTGTGGCCACGGCGTCGGGTGTACACCTTTGCTCTTGGGAGAGCGTTCTCATCGTCCGACGGATCGGCGCCTCGTGCCAGGCGAGGGGCTAGGGAGCCCCTTTCGGAGATGTAGGAGGTTGTCGCCGATTCGGCCGGAGCCCATGGAGCTGCCATCGTCACTCCCGCTTGCTAGCTGGGTCTCCTCAAGGCCAGATGGTGTCTCGGTGGGGTGGATCGCACTCGGTGGAGGGCTTCAACGTCTCCAAGCTGGTCTTGTTCTTTAGATTCTGCATCTTTGCTTGTAGATGGTAGGAAGCCTATTAGCTGTTAGCACAGCACTCTTATACCCTTTTAGCTGTTTTCTGTGTTCGTCTCTGTACTTGATGCTTGTTGTAATCCTGGCCGGTTGATGGCTTTGTTAATTCAAAGCCGGGCTCGTCCTGAGCCTTCGTTCTAAAAAAAAAAATCAATGATGGGATCACACATATACTGCTCCCTCCCCAGTGCATCTCATGAACATTTCCCTGTCAGTGAAATGTGTTGCAGTGGGCAGCGTGGCGCCCATGCATGCGACGCGCACACCTTCTTTTGTTGGTGTAGTGTTGCGTGACGAGCGTAGTCCTAATAACTGGCTCTACTTTGTACGAGAGGACACGAGAGAAGAAATGGGCGTCCTTTTCTTTGGGATCGCCAGCTCCTCCTCTCCCGCCAAGTCCGAAGAAGCTGCTCTCCCATGGTAAACAACGACTTTACGTCGCACGAGAGGTCAAATATTCAGGTTTATGTGAATCTGTGATGATGAAGGGGTGCAATGATTGATTGAGGAGGGTGTAGCTAGCAAACGTTCCTTGTCTACCCCTAGATGGTGCGCCCTAGGACGGCGATCGATGGTCGTCAAGTTGACGCCCTGTTTGTGTTTCTCCTTGGACAGCTATTCTCCGTGCCACTCACTCAAGAGGACGCATTCGGACGGTGTTCCTGAAGCTAGGATAGACACTCGATCTGCGCGTCAGTGCGTCACCTATGCTATGCGTCCTACAGCGCGCATGCATGAGTCGATCCGTGGCATCTCGACCACGACTGGGTTCAACCGGGGGTGGACAAAATTTCTGTTCTGACCTTTACAGCAAACTTAAGCACGAATTGACCCTGCTTCTGAAATATTTTCGAATCTGACCTTTTTTGGTCACGCCAACATCCATGGCGTCTGGATTGCATGGGAGACGCCACGGTGCCCGGCGTTTGGCCCTCACCCACACTCGTCCGGTTGGCGCTGACATGGCAAAGACGAAACGCCATTGATCTTGGCGTCTGGTCGAAACGCCGTAGCCGTTGGTGTTTGGTCCTTTGTATTTCATATGCATACAACAATTGACCGGTTTCTTCATTCTTTGTCCTCGTCCGATGCACCACGCCAGTACAACGTCGATTGGAACTTTAAAACTCAAAAAAACATGTCTATAAATTCTTGCACTCCATCTCCTCACTTTATAATTCTGTGCTCAGTCCTTTCCACTTCTCTCCTTTGTCATTCTACTCCTATGTGCGCGTCGTTGATGCCGCGGGCTGAAGTGGCAGTGGCGCCGCTCGCCTGGGTGTGTCCGTCGCCAACAGAGCCCGGAGCACTAATGGCAACCCTGGGCGTGCGCGAACAAAAAGTAAAAAGGAGTACCCTACAAAACTTAGCTTAGCTTTTTGATAGTTTTCTCTTTTATTAAGGCATCTTCAAGGCAGACTCGCAAATCCTCGCAAATATTTGGACCGCGCTATCCAGACCATGCAAGCAATCCAAAGTGGGCAGGGCAGTCCGACCGTGATTTATCCCGCAAATCATAGACAAACGTGGGGCCTTTGCGTGATTCCGGACCGCTCCCAAGCCCATTTCTGACCGCCTGGCCCACCAAAAATCCCCACCCGCCCCTCTCGTGATTTTCTTCTGACGCACACGCCGCTAACTACGCCGCATTCATGCCGCCGCAGAGCATGCAGCAGCCGACACTGATGCGGAGATGTGATCGAAGGGAGGGAGGATAGCGTTGATCGACGCGACCTCTCGGCAGCCGCCGCTTCAATGCGGACGCAAGTTCTTGAGGAACCAACTCTGGCTGATGTGCCGCATTGAAGCGGACCGCCCCTTCGCTTGGCCCTCGCCGCGGCTATTGAACCAGATCGAACGCCGCGTGAAGGAGGAGCCGGCCACGCCCCCCGCACCACCGTGGCGTCTATATCAGACACCACGTAAAGGACGAGCCTGTGTCCCCGCCACGCAGCCGGTACGGCCGCATTGACGCGACGTTCTCGCCGCCGCGCCGCCACCGCCTCACCGTCAAGGAGGAGGTGCCGCCCGCGATCAAAGAAGGCGCGGGGCCGCCTCCTCCACTACCGCAGCGGTGCCTCGTTCTCAAGGGACGTCATGTCTAAGGCGGAGCGCGCGGCTCGACAACAGGAGAGGTATGACCAGCACAATGCCAGTCGCTGCTCCGCGTTCGCCAAGGGCGACGTGGCCGCCGAACTGGGACCGCAACGACCCAAAACTCGCCACCGCGTGGGCGCTCGACCGCACTGTGACCACCGCGGAGACGGCCGCTAGGCGTCGCCGCTGCCTTGACGGCGAGTTCGCCAAGATCGACGAGGAGTGGTCGCTTAGCGACTGCTCTGCCAACGCCGGTCGCGGCAAGGCCGCCGCTAGGGCTCCGAAGGCCACGTCGGTAGTGGTCGCAGCGGCACTCCGCACGACGCAGCAGGAGGCGGAGCGGCTCCCCCGCGAGCAGCAGGTAGTCGCGGCCCTCCGGTGTCGTACCTCCGCTGGAGGGACCACGACGATGACGACGACGATGGCACCGACGGAGACGGCGGTGCGGCAGGGCGTGGCGGCCACGAGTACGAGGTGGTCGTCCGGCATAGGGTTTATGTTTTTTTCTAGTTTTTTAGTTAAACGGTCAAAATATCGACCTTTTTATGTAAATGATATCCGAACTTGAATGAAATCCGTCCGATTTGATCGAATTTCTTGAGGTTGGTTTGAATTGTTGGCTGGATGTACGCGGCTAGGGTTGGATGTCGTCCTCTCGTATCCGTGTCAGCGGATTGATCCTCGCGCCTTTTCGTGGACGAATGCGGAAAAAAATTGCTGATTACTGTTAAACATGTCCTTAGGTGTTATAGGAGAGAAGGGAAAGAAAGCACCCGCGTTGCACATACAGGGTCAGGCATGCATGCATTGCATGCACACCAGGAACAGATGAATAACCAAGCGAGGAAGCATTCATGTACATGCATGCGTATAGATGGTGACCAAACGCCAAGATCAATGGCGTTTCGTCTTTGCCATGTCAGCACCAACCGGACGAGTGTGGGTCAGGGCCAAACGCCAGGCACCGTGGCGTCTCCCATGCAACCCAGACACCATGGACGTTGGCGTGACCAAAAAAGGTCAGATTCGAAAATATTTCAGAAGCAGGGTCTGCTTAAGTTTGCCGTATAGGTCAGAACAGAAATTTTGTCCACCGGGGGTCAGTTGGAGTCTTGGAGATATGTGCTTGCGCGTCACGGAAGCACTTTTTTGTTGGAAGAACCACCGGCGGTTTCAATCCACTTCATCATGGGCTCATGGTTGGAAACACTGAGGCACATTCAGGGGGTGTTTGTTTCCAGGGACTTTTTTGTGTAGGGACTAGAAAAAGTCCCTCTTAGATACTTTTTTATCAAACGGGAGGGACTTTTTAGGGACTAAACTAGGCATTTGGGACTAAATGAAGAAGACTCTCAAGGAGAGTCTTTTTGGGACTTTTTCAATAATGCCCCTCCATGCACCCATTGGCCCGCCACCCCATGGTGTTGTTTGATTGTTATTTTTCTATATACTAGGGGCAACATGGTCATTTAATAACCTCTAGGAAGGGACTAGGGACTTTTTAGTCTCTGAAAACAAACAGGAAGGGACTTTTTAGGGACTAGGGACTTTTTAGTTGGGACTAGAAAGTCTTAGAACTAGAGAACCAAACACCACCTCATTGATGGCTGGGAACTGCACGCCGTTGCTCTGATGTCTGGGCCACATAACTCTGCAGCGTCCTCTTGCGGATAGAGTACGTGTAGGTAGGGGCCAAGACAAGATCCGTCGTCGCAGCCGCGCACTCTAGTTCAGCCGAATGCCGACATGCGCCACGTACGCGGGCCTGCATGCATCGTCGTTGTTGCGACTGTCTCCAGGTCCCGTATAGGGTTTGGGAGGTTGAGGAGGCTCACCACGCGGTAAAAGCGAAGATCTGACGAGGCCGTATCCACCACCACCATGGACGGTGACATGCATGTCGTTCGTTCGTTCGTTCGTCAGTCGTGGCGTACTGGCGTCGGCTGTGCGGTGCACAGGACAGGACAGGCTACGCCTGCCTCTGTAAACCACTTCCCCAGAAGGGGACGCCGCGCGCCGTGCGCGCGATACAACCTGCCTAGCATAGCTTCGCGATTTGGTGGTGGCGGTCACTGCCACCTTTACGACTCGCCACGGCCACGGCCACGTACGTGTACGTGCCCACCAGCTCAGCTCAATTGCTCTGGTTTAGTCTCTGTTTTTTCTTTCGAGTGGAAGATCCAGTTTAGTTGAACTTTGTTAGATTCTAAATATATCATCAAACTTAATAAATATTTTTCGGTTTGAATGTCTGTTCGAATTATTCGTTTGAGCTAACGCGGACATTTGATGCACGGCCGGCTTCTCTACCGCTGTTTGCGGTCACATCCAAACACGTCTGTGATGTGTCAATTCTGGTGAACCACGTTTGATACGCCTAGACACGCCGTGAATGAGCCGTCGTACATGGCGCGAGGCGCAAAGTAGCTTTTCCCTAAAAAAAAGGCTTTTCCGCCTAATACTGTTATCCGGGGGTTTCTAATGTCGCTGTAGAACAGCAAGCAGGCTCTGAAAAAGGCGACGGCGAGTTTTGCTCCTACTTAATCGCTACAGTAAGCCGCTGGAACTTTGAAAGGCACCTTTCGTCAAAACTCAAGTGAAAGCCACCTCTGGCTGCGGACGGAGCTAAAACACTCGAGGTGAAAGGCACCTTTCGTAGCAGAATCGGTATGCAAGTTCCTTTCCTGGAATCAAGAGTTTAGAATTGTGATGGGATCTGCAATAGCGCTTCTCATTTTCTAACAAATCCATTTGCCAAACGTTCTCTAACAGTTCTATCTTTTCTACTTGGTTGTCACGCTACGAGTTCCGAGTATAGTCAGGGCATTTCTAACCGATCCCCAAGAACTTAAGGGAGTATATATCTTAGTGAAGTATATATACTCCAGTAAAATTTCACCGAACCTAGCCGATCCCCTATAGTTAGCAGAGTAAAATTAAATTTGCACAAATTCAATCAAATTTTAACCAAAAGATGATGCATTTAAACATAAAGTTCAACATAGAAAGTCCTCGCAACTGAACATTAAAGATAAATTTGAACTAGAACTAAATCTAAACTAAATTCGGCCGAAGTGGAGGTCGTGCCAGTCCTTCCGGGTGAGGCCACCCTCGGTGCGAGCTGGGTCCGGGCCGGTGCCGCCATCGTCGTCGTCGTTGGGGAAGATGCTCCACCACTCCTCGACGTAGATCTCGTGCTCGCCGCCCTCATTGCCGCTCTCGTCGTCGGCGATGAAGATAACTTCGCCGTCATTGACGGCGAATATCATCCGCTCCGCCTCCACGAGCTCCTGGTACTGCCGGTGGAGCTCATCCATGTAGGCCTCGTCGGCGGCCTCGGCCTCGAGGTGCTCCCTCGCCTCTCGGCCCTCCCGCGCCATCCGAGCGCTCACCACCCTCGGCTCCGGCGGGACGAGGTGGACCAGAGCCGTCCAAAGGGGAAGTTGAGCCTCGCGTCATGGCTGTGGAACCGGACCTGCCACCGGTCATATTGCATGGCCGCAAGCTCGGTCGTGTGGAACGAGCCGACCCACTTCCGCTTGTGGGTCTCGCGGTCAGTGATTTCTGCCACCCACGTCCCCCACGACCGTTGTCGGACGCCGAGTGTGACGCCCCCGATTTGACCGTACACTAATCATGCACGCAAATGTGTACGATCAAGATCAGGGACTCACGGAAAGATATCACAACACAACTCTACAACATAAATAAGTCATACAAGCATCATAATACAAGCCAGGGGCCTCGAGGGCTCGAATACAATTGCTCGATCATAGACGAGTCAGCGGAAGCAACAATATCTGAGTACAGACACAAGTTAAACAAGTTTGCCTTAAGAAGGCTAGCACAAACTGGGATACAGATCGAACGAGGCGCAGGCCTCCTGCCTGGGATCCTCCTAACTACTCCTGGTCGTCGTCAGCGGACTGCACGTAGTAGTAGGCACCTCCAGTGTCGTAGGAGTCGTCGTCGGTGGTGGCGTCTGGCTCCTGGACTCCAGCATCTGGTTGCGACAACCAGGTATAGGAAGGGGAAAAGAGGGAGAAAAGCAACCGTGAGTACTCATCCAAAGTACTCGCAAGCAAGGAGCTACACTACATATGCATGGGTATTTGTGTAAAGGGGCATATCAGTGGACTGAACTGCAGAATGCCAGAATAAAAGGGGGATAGCTAGTCCTATCGAAGACTACGCTTCTGGCCACCTCCATCTTGCAGCATGTAGAAGAGAGTAGATTGAAGTCCTCCAAGTAGCATCGCATAGCATAATCCTACCCGGCGATCCCCTCCTCGTCGCCCTGTTAGAGAGCGATCACCGGGTTGTATCTGGCACTTGGAAGGGTGTATTTTATTCAGTATCCGGTTCTAGTTGTCATAAGGTCAAGGTACAACTCCGGGTCGTCCTTTTACCGAGGGACACGGCTATTCGAATGGATAAACTTCCCTGCAGGGGTGCACCACATAACCCAACACGCTCGATCCCATTTGGCCGGACACACTTTCCTGGGGCATGCCCGGCCTCGTAAGATCAACACGTCGCAGCCCCACCTAAGCACAACAGAGAGGTCAGCACGCCGGTCTAACCCTATGCGCGCAGGGGTCTGGGCCCATCGCCCTATGCACACCTGCACGTTGCGTACGCGGCCGGAAGCAGACCTAGCCCCCTTAATACAAGCGCGAGCTTACGGTCCAATGCGGTGCGCGCCACTCAGTCGCTGACGTCAAGAAGAGCTTCGGCTGATACCACGACGCCGGGATACCCATAACTACTCCCGCGTAGATGGTTAGTGCGTATAGACCAAATGGCCAGACTCAGATCAAATACCCAGAACTCGTTAAGCGTGTTAAGTATCCGCGAACGCCGACCAGGGCCAGGCCCACCTCTCTCCTAGGTGGTCTCAACCTGCCCTGTCGCTCCGCCACAAAGTAACAGTCGGGGGCCGTCAGGAACCCAGGCCCACCTCTACCGGGATGGAGCCACCTGTCCTTTCAGCCCCCTCATCAGAATCACTTGCGGGTACTCTTCGAGCCGACCCGACTTTAGTCACCACATGTGTCATGTATATAGTATATACCCGTGATCACCTCCCAAAGTGATCACGACCCAGTAGTATAGCATGGCAGACGGACAAGAGTGTAGGGCCACTGATGGAATAAACTAGCATCCTATTCTAAGCAGTAGGATAGCAGGTAAGGGTAACAACTGTAGCAACAATGACAGGCTATGCATCAGGATAGGATTAACGGGAAGCAGTAACATGCTACACTACTCTAATGCAAGCAGTATAGAGAAGAATAGGCGATATCTGGTGATCAAGGGGGGGGGGCTTGCCTGGAAGCTCAGCCGAGAAGGAGGGGTCGTCAACACCGTAGTCGTACTGGGTAGCAGCAGCGTCGGTCTCGTAGTCTACCGGAGAAGGAGAGGGGGAAGAAACAGTAAATACGGAGCAAACAAAGCATCACAAAACATAAGAAGGCAAAACGCGGTGCTAGGTATGCCCTAACGCGGTAGTAAGTGATACCGGCGAAGGGGGGAAACATCCGGGAAAATATCCCCGGTGTTTCACGTTTTCGGACAGATGAAACGGAGGGGGAAAGTTGCGAGTTCGATAGGTTAGGGAGGTGTGGTGGACGAACAGACTGCATATCCGGATTCGTCTCGTCGTTCTGAGCAACTTTCATGTAGAAAGTATTTTCATCTGAGCTACGGTTTAAAAGATATGATTTTCTAAAGATTTACTAATTTCTGGAATTTAATTAATCATTTAATTTAATTCGAAATTGTATTTATGACATCAGCAGTCAACGTTGACCGTTGACCTGGTCAACCTGACAGGTGGGTCCCACCTGTCAGGGCTGTTAGCTAATTAACTACTGTTTAATTAAACTATCAAACTAATTAGATTAATTTAAACATGATTAATTAACTTAATTAATTTAGTTAATTAATTAATTAATTTTAATTTTAATTTTATTTTATTTTATTTATTTATTTATTAATTTTTATTAATTAATTTATTATTTTTATTATTATTATTAATATTTCCTTTTTTATAAAACGTTCTAAGGGCGTGGGCCCCCTTTGTCAGCCACTAAAGTAATTAGCAGATTATTTTAAAATTAAATTAGTTTAATTAATCGCGGGGGACCACATGTCGGCGACTGGGGTTGCCCAGTCAGCATTGTTGACTAGTCAAAGCAGTCAACGGGGTCAGCGGGGCCACTGGGGGCCACCAGTCACTGGCTGCGGAGGTGGCCCTAGCGGCACCACGTCAGCAGGGCACCGGAGAGGGGCTCTGCGACCGTTTTTCACGGTGGAGTGCCCCAGGTCTCGCCGGAAAACAGCCACGGGCCACCGTTTGACACGGGGCCGGCCGCGTTCGAACGTGCGGACGAAGCCGCATCCACCCGTGGTGGTCTCGTAGGGAGGGGTGGCCGGAGCGGAGAGCTACAACGACGGCGGCGTCGGCACTTTCGGGTGCTCCACGGGGACGGCAAGGCGGGGCATGGTTCGGCATGAGGAGCGGCTCACAGGGAGGGGAGGTGAGGCGAGGCGCGTGGCGGGAGTGCGAGCGCGCGTGCGCACGACGGCTATGGCCGCGGTCGGCGAGCGGGAAACCAGGGGAAGGAGGAGGAGAGGTGCTCACGGGAGAGCGGGAGGGGCATGGCAGCGGGCTCGGGGCGACCCGTGGGGAGGAGGACGGCGACGGCGTGATGGAGAGGAGGCAGGCCGGCGATGGCGTCCGGCGAGGTCCAGGCGGCGGCGCGGGCTCCGGACGGCGTCGGCGCGGCAACGAGGCGGGTCGAGCCCTCGATCTCGATCCAGATCGAGGGGGGAGTGGGCGACGGCAAGCATGGGGCGTGGCATCGGGGTGGCGATGGTGTGCGCCGGCGGAGGCTCCGGGCGAGGGAGGGGGCGACC
>NC_057802.1:398695334-398742370 GCF_018294505.1 Triticum aestivum | reverse complement strand
GGGCCGGCCTGGTTGGCCCGATGGCCAGCTGGGCCGCGGTCCAGCAGGGGGGGGGGCTTTCTCTTGTTTTGTTTTTACTTTTATTTATTTTACCTTTTTTGTTATAGTTTTGTATCCTATTATTTTAGTTTTAGTAAAATATATACTTTGTATATAAATTAGCATTTCAACTTAGTCCATACTCAACAAGTCCAGTCCTCAATAAATTAGTTTGACATTTTATTAATTAAAAAAGGTATTTAAATAATTGTTTTTGCTGCTGTTTTATTCATCTCATATTATTTAAACATTTTATAAAGGTGTGGTTTCTCCACTGTAATTATCTATGCAATATTTGGTTCACTCTGAACATTTTAATTTTAATATTTGAAAACTTTTATTGTTTGCTTGATTTTGGATTTGAATTAGAATTGGTTTCGAACTACCGCGAGATTAGCAACAGTAATCGAAGTGACATGGCACGATTAGAGTAGGATTACTGTAGCATGATTATCCGGGCATCACACCGAGGTAGGTCCTCATCGGGGGTCGCGATGGAGGGAGCTCCGGGAAGTCCTCAAATGGGAGCAGGGGCGCGGCGGCGAGCGGATCGACTGAGCGGCGGTGGTTCGAGGAAGCACCGCCAATAACGACCCGCGGGCGTGGCGTGATTTCTACTACATAACTTTATTCTTGTAGACACGTGTTGGGCCTCCAAGTGCAGAGTTTTGTAGGACAGTAGCAATTTTCCCTCAAGTGGATGACCTAAGGTTTATCAATCCGTGGGAGGTGTAGGATGAAGATGGTCTCTCTCAAACAACCCCGCAACCAAATAATAAAAAGTCTCTTGTGTCCCCAACACACCAAATACAATGCTAATTTGTATAGGTGTACTAGTTCGGCGAAGAGATGGTGATACAAGTGTAATATGGATAGTAGATATTGGTTTTTGTAGTAAGAACAATAAAAAACAGCAAGGTAGCAATTGATAAAACGGAGCACAAACGGTATTGCAATGCTTGAAAATGAGGCCTAGGGTCCGTACTTTCGCTAGTGCAATCTCTCAACCATGCTAATATAATTGGATCATATAACCATCCCTCAAAGTGCGATGAAGAATCACTCCAAAGTTCTTATCTAGCGGAGAACATAAGAAGAAATTGTTTGTAGGGTACGAAACCACCTCAAAGCTATTCTTTCTGTTCGATCTATTAAAGAGTTCGTACTAAAATAACACAAAGTTGTTCTTTCCGTTCGATCTATTCAAGAGTTCGTACTAAAATAACACCATATGACACACATCAACCAACTCTAATGTCACCTAGATACTCCAATGTCACCGCGAGTATTCGTGAGTTGATTATACGATATGCATCAAACAATTTCAGATTCATAATACTCAATCCAACACAAAACTTCAAAGAGTGCCCCAAGATTTCTACCGGAGAAACAAATACAAGAACGTGCATCAACCCCTATGCATAGATTACCCCAATGTCACCTCGGGAATCCGCGAGTTGAGTGCCAAAACATATATCAAGTGAATCAATACGATACCCCATTGTCACCACGAGTATTCATATGCAAGACATATATCAAGTGCTCTCAAATCCATAAAAGTATCCAATCCGATAAGAACGAAATCTCAAAGGGAAAACTCAATTCATCACAACAAGATAGAGAGGGGAAAACACCATATGATCCGACTATATTAACAAAGCCCGCGATACATTAAGATCGTGACATCTCAAGAACACGAGAGAGAGAGAGATTAAATACATAGCTACTGGTACAAACCCTCAGCCCCAAGGGGGGACTACTCCCTCCTCATCATGGTGGCCGCCGGGATGATGAAGATGGCCACCGGTGATGATTTTCCCCTCCGGCAGAGTGCCGGAACGGGGTCTAGATTGGTTTTCATGGATACAGAGGCCTTGCGGTGGCGGAACTTCTGATCTAGGGGTACCCCGAAGGGTTTTGGAATATTCGAGAATTTATAGGGCGAAGAGGGGGTGTGGGAGGCCACCGAGGTGGGCACAACCCACCTAGGCGCGCCCTGGTGGGTTGTGCCC
This sequence comes from Triticum aestivum, assembly GCF_018294505.1. Taxonomy (NCBI): domain Eukaryota; kingdom Viridiplantae; phylum Streptophyta; class Magnoliopsida; order Poales; family Poaceae; genus Triticum; species Triticum aestivum. Next base: position 398,740,319 of record NC_057802.1, on the reverse strand, counting down.
CCCTCGGGGCACCCCCCAGGTGCTTCTCTGGCCCACTGGATGTCTTCTGGTCCATAAAAAAATCACAAAAAGTTTCGTGGTGTTTGGACTCCGTTTGATATTGATTTCCTGTGATGTAAAAAACAAGCAAAAAACAGCAACTGGCACTGGGCACTGGGTCAATAGGTTAGTCCCAAAAAATGATATAAAGTTGCTATAAAATGATTGTAAAACATCCAAGAATGATAATATAACAGCATGAATACTTCATAAATTATAGATACGTTGGAGACGTATCAGCATCCCCAAGCTTAATTCCTACTCGTCCTCGAGTAGGTAAATGATAAAAGAAATAATTTATGAAGTGTGAATGCTAGCAAAGTGCACAAGTTTGATCAATGACAATTCCAATCACTTTTCCTATCATCATAACAACAATTCTTTCTTATAAAACTTCTCATGTTAAAGTAGCAACCAATTCACATGTTAAGGTTCAAACAATGAATTCTCTTGAAACTCAACAACCTATATTCTCAGTCACCAAACAATTGCAATTCAACTTATTCAACAAAGACTAAGTAAGAGCTCCACATACTCAACCATCATATAGTCTTCTATGATTGCTAACACTCACCGCATACACATGAGCAAAACGTTTCAACCGGACACATAGAAAGATGGGGGAATATAATTTCGCCTCCCAACGTATTCACCTGAGGGTGATGTCAACAATGATAACTCATGCCACCCATATCCAACTGGACATATGTGCCTAGATCTGTCCTCACCACATGATGCTTGCCAAAGGAGAAAAATAAAAAGGAATAGAGAGAAAAACTTTGACTCTTGCATAAAAGTAAATACATAAAAGTAAAAGATATGCCCTTTGCAGAGGGAAGCAGAGGTTGCCATGCGCTTATTTGTTTGTATGCTGAACCCCTTAGTGCAAAAGAACGTCACGTTATATTGCCCCTTGTGATGGCAACCTTTATTATGCCGTCCGTCGCTTTTATTTCTTTACCATCACAAGTACGTACAACGCTCAATTTTCTCTTACAGTAAATGATCTTACACTTTTAGAAGCAATCTATATTGCCTTATTGCACCGATGACAACTTACTTGAAGGATCTTACTCAATACTTAGGTAGGTATGGTGGAATCTTGAAAATAAGATTTAGGTTTAAGGGTTTTTGGATGCACAAGTAGTATCTCTACTTAGTGCAGAATTTTTGGCTAGCAAAGATGGGGGACAAGCACCACATGTTGAAGGATCTATGACAATATAACTTATATGTGATATGAACAAACATAAATCATTACGTTGTCTTCCTTGTCCAACGTCAACAATTTTGGCATATAGTATTTTGATGGGGGCTCACAATCACAAAAGATTTCCAAGATAGTGTATTTGCATGTGAAAGTTCTCTTCCTTATAGTAATCATTCAGGAATTGCTTGTATGACCAATATTGTGATTGCCAAGCTTCAAAAGGTTTCACTTTCTAAACCCAATGTGAAGCTACCACTAGGCATGATATGAACATATAACTTCAACTTCATTACATTCAATTTATTCAACAATTTACTCCAAGGATATAAGTGAAGCACAAGAGTAAATGACAAGCTACTCCAAAAAAGATATAAATGAAGATCAAGCGAGTAGTTATGTAAAGGGGTAGCTATTTGAGGACTCTCTTTTATTTAAAACTTTCAGATCTAAGTATTTTATTAAAACAACAAGCACAACAAAACAAAATGGCATTCCAACAATAGCACATATCATGTGAAGAAGCAAAAACTTAGGCTCAACCGATACTAACCGATAATTGTTGATGAAGAAAGGGTGGACGCCTACCGGGGCATCCCCAAGCTTAGATGCTTGATACTTCTTGAAATATTATCTTTGGATGCCTTGGGCATCCCCAAGCTTGAGCTTTTGTGTCTCCTTAATTCCTTTTATATCACGGCTTCCCTAAATCTTAATAACTTCATCCACATAAAACTCAACAACAACTCATGAGATAAGTTAGTATAAACCAATGCAAAAACCTTATCATTCTCTACTGTAGAAAATCACAAAAATTATTATTCAACATTGCATACTAAATGCCGCTACATATTTAATACTCCTATCCTCAAATAGAATCATTAAACAAGGAAACATATGCAAACATAACAGCAATCTACCAAAACAGTACAGTCTGTAAAGAAAGCAAGAGTATCAATACTTCTTAAACTCCAAACGTTATGAAAATTTACCACACTGTATAAAATTTATCAGAGCTTATTTTGCAAAAGTTTCAACATTTTATCACATTCTGACTTTTCTAGGGAATTTTTGCAACATCGATAAACTTTCTGTTTTGAAACAGCAACTCATATACTTGCAAAATAAGCATGGTGAAGGCTATCCTTGACTTTTTTATTGAAATGAAAAATGCAAAACATCATTCTAAATAAAAGCAAGCAAATCCTAACAAGAAAATGACGCTCCAAGCAAAACACATATCATGCGACGAATGAAAATGTAGCTCCAAGTGAGGTTACCGATAATGCTGGAGACGAAAGAGGGGATGCCTTCCGGGGCATCCCCAAGCTTAGTTGCTTGGATCTTCCTTGAATATTACCTTGGGGTGACTTGGTCATCCCCAAGATTAGGGTCTTCTCACTCCTTATTCTCCTCATATCGACATCTCACCCAAAACTTGAAAACTTCAATCACACAAAACTTAACGGAACTTCGTGAGATAGGTTAGTATGATAAAGAGCAAACCATTTCACTTTGGTACTGTCAAAGACAAGATTCATAATTGTTTTCACACAATGCCTACTGTAGCATATCATTTCCACAATTTATATTGAGAAATATAAGCCATAGAAACTAGAAAACAAGCAAACTATGCATTGAAAACATAATCTGTCAAAAACAGAACAGTTTGTAGTAATCTCTACTCCAACCATACTTATGCTACTCAAAAAATTCTAAAAAATTAGGATTACGTAGAGAATTTGTATATCTATCACCTGTAAAAATTTCATATCAAAAGCACGTTCCAGTGAACTTTCAAAATTCCTGGACTGAACATAAAAGTTTCTATTTTTGCACAGATTCAAGTCAACTATCATCCACACTATCTCAAAGGCTTTACTTGGCACTTTATTGAACAAAAGCAATAAAACATGATTACTATAGTACCCTAATCATGTGAACACCCAAAATGAGTAGGTAAAAGTGTTGGGTTGTCTCCCAACAAGCGCTTTTCTTTAATGCCTTTTAGCTAGGCATGATGATTTCAATGATGCTCACATAAAAGATAAAAATTGAAACACAAAGAGAGCATCATGAAGCATATGACTAGCAAATTTAAGTCTAAACCACTTCTTGTGCATAGGGATTTTGTGATCAAACAACTTATGGGAACAAGAATGGTTGGGGAACGTAGCATGCAATTTCAAAAAAAATCCTACGATCACACAAGATCTATCTAGGAGACGCATATCAACGAGAGGGAGAGAGTGTGTCCACGTACCCTCGTAGACCGAAAGTGGAAGCGTTATGTTAACGCGGTTGATGTAGTCGAACGTCTTCATGATCCAACCGATCCAAGTACCGAACATACGGCACCTCCGTGTTCAGCACATGTTCAGCTCGATGATGTCCCTCGAACTCTTAATCCAGTAGAGGGTCGAGGGAGAGTTCCGTCAGCACGATGGCATGGTGACGGTGTTGGTGATGTGATCCGCGTAGGGCTTCGCCTAAGCACTACGACGCTATGACCGGAGGAGTAAACTGTGGAGGGGGGCACCGCACACGGCTAAGAGAATATCTGTTGTGCCTTTGGGGTGCCCCCCGCCCCCGTATATAAAGGAGGGGAGGAGGATGCTGACCCCCTAGGGGCGCGCCAAGTGTGGGGAGTCCTACTAGGACTCCCAAGTCCTAGTAGGATTCCCCTTTCCTTTTTCGGAGTGGGAAAGAGGGAAAGGGAGAGGGAGTAGGAAAGGGCAAGGGGGGCGCCGCCCCCTCCCCTAGTCCAATTCGGACTCCATGGGGGGGGGGGACGCCACCTCCCTTGGCCTGCCTCCTCTTCTCCCTTATGGCCCAATAAGGCCCAATTAATTCACCGGGGGTTACGGTAACCCCTTGGCACTCCGGAAAAATACCCGAATCACTCGGAACCATTCCGATGTCCGAATATAACCTTCCAATATATGAATCTTTACCTCTCGACCAGTTCGAGACTCCTCGCCATGTCCGTGATCTCATCCGGGACTCCGAACAAACTTTGGTCACCAAAACACATAACTCATAATACAAATCGTCATCGAACGTTAAGCGTGCGGACCCTACGGGTTCGAGAACTATGTAGACATGACCTAGACACATCTCCGGTCAATAACCAATAGCGGAACCTAGATGCTCATATTGGCTCCTACATATTCTACGAAGATCTTTATCGATCAAACCGCATAACAACATACGTCATTCCTTTTGTCATCGGTATGTTACTTGCCCGAGATTCGATCGTCGGTATCATCATACCTAGTTCAATATCGTTACCGGCAAGTCTCTTTACTCGTTCCGTAATACATCATCCCGTAACTAACTCATTTGTCACATTGCTTGCAAGGCTTATAGTGATGTGCATTACCGAGAGGGCCCAGAGATACCTCTCTGATACACGGAGTGACAAATCCTAATCTTGATCTATGCCAACCCAACAAACACCTTCGGAGACACCTGTAGAACATCTTTATAATCAGCCAGTTACGTTGTGACGTTTGATAGCACACAAGGTGTTCCTCCGATATTCGGGAGTTGCATAATCTCATAGTTAGAGGAACATGTATAAGTCATGAAGAAAGCAATAGCAATAAAACTAAACAATCATTATGCTAAGCTAACGGATGGGTCTTGTCCATCACATCATTCTCTATGATGTGATCCCGTTCATCAAATGACAACACCTGTCCATGGTCAGGATACTTAACCATATTTGATCAACGAGCTAGTCAAGTAGAGGCATACTAGGGACACTCTGTTTTGTCTATGTATTCACACATGTACTAAGTTTCTGGTTAATAAAATTCTAGCATGAATAATAAACATTTATCATGATATAAGGAAATATAAATAACAACTTTATTATTGCCTCTAGGTCATATTTCCTTCAGTCTCCCACTTGCACTAGAGTCAATAATCTAGTTCACATCGTCATGTGATTTAACACCAATAGTTCACATCTTTATGTGATCAGTCCACATCACCATGTGACTAATACCCAAAGGGTTTACTAGAGTCAATAATCTAGTTCACATAGCTATGTGATTAACACCCAAAGAGTACTAAGGTGTGATCATGTTTTGCTTGTGAGAGAAGTTTAGTCAACGGGTCTGCCACATTCAGAGCCGTATGTATTTTGCAATTTTTATATGTCTACAATGCTCTGCATGGAGCTACTCTTACTAATTGCTCCCACTTTCAATATGTATCTAGATTGAGACTCAGAGTCATCCGGATCGGTGTAAAAGCTTGCATCGACGTAACTCTTTACGACGAACTCTTTATCACCTCCATAATCGAGAAATATTCCCTTAGTCCTCTTAGGTAACTAAGGATAACTTTGACTGTTGTCCAGTGATCCACTCCTGGATCACTATCGTACCCCCTTGCCAAACTCATGGCAAGGTACACAATAGGTCTGGTACACAGCATAACATACTTTATAGAACCTATGGCTGATGCATAGGGAATGACTTTCATTCTCTTTCTATTTTCTGCCATGGTCGGGTTTGAGTCTTACTCAAATTTACACCTTGCAATACAGGCAAGAACTCCTTCTTTGACTGTTCCATTTTGAACTACTTCAAAATCTTGTCAAGGTATGTACTCAATGAAAAACCTTATCAAACGTCTTGATCTATCTCTATAGATCTTGATGCCCAATATGTAAGCAGCTTCACCAAGGTCTTTCTTTGAAAAACTCCTTTCAAACATTCTTTTATGCTTTCCAGAAAATTCTACATCATTTTCGATCAACAATATGTCATTCACATATACTTATCAGAAAGGCTGTAGAGCTCCCACTCACTTTCTTATAAATACAGGCTTCATCGCAAGTCTGTATAAAATATATGCTTTGGTCAACTTATCAAAGCGTATATTCCAACTCCGAGATGCTTGCACCAGTCCATAGATGGATCGCTGGAGCTTGCACACTTTGTTAGCACCTTTAGGATTGACAAAACCTTCTGGTTGCATCATATACAACTCTTCTTTTAATAAATCCATTAAGGAATGCAGTTTTGATATCCATTTGCCAGATTTCATAAAATGCGGCAATTGCTAACATGATTCGGACAAACTTAAGCATTGATACGAGTGAGAAAATCTCATCGTAGTCAACACCTCGAACTTGTCGAAAACCTTTTGCGACAATTCGAGCTTTGTAGATAGTAACACTGCTATCAGCGTCCGTCTTCCTTTTGAAGATCCATTTATTCTCAATGGCTCGCCGATCATCGGGTAAGTCAATCAAAGTCCATACTTTGTTCTCATATATGGATCCTATCTCAGATTTCATGGCCTCAAGCCATTTATCAGAATCTGGGCTCATCATCGCTTCCTCATAGTTCGTAGGTTCATCATGGTCTAGTAACATGACCTCTAGAACAGGATTACCATACCACTCTGGCACGGAACGTGCTCTGGTTGACCTACGAGGTTCGGTATTAACTTGATCTGAAGTTTCATGGTCATCATCATTAGCTTCCTCTCTAGTTGGTGTAGGCATCACTGGAACTGATTTCTGTGATGAACTACTATCCAATTCAAGAGAAGGTACAATTACCTCATCAAGTTCTACTTTCCTCCCACTCACTTCTTTCGAGAGAAACTCCTTCTCTAGAAAGGATCCATTCTTAGCAAAAAAGATCTTGCCTTCGGATCTGTGATAGAAGGTGTACCCAACAATCTCTTTTGGGTATCCTATGAAGACACACTTCTCCGATTTGGGTTCGAGCTTATCAGGCTGAAGATTTTTCACATAAGCATCGCACCCCAAATTTTAAGAAACGACAGCTTAGGTTTCTTGCCAAACCACAGTTCATACGATGTCGTCTCAATGGATTTAGACAGTGCCCTATTTAAACTGAATGCAGCTGTCTCTAATGCATAACCCCAAAACGATAGTGGTAAATCGGTAAGAGACATCATAGGTCGCACCATATCTATAAAGTATGGTTACGACGTTCGGACACACCATTACGCTGTGGTGTTCCAGGTGGCGTGAGTTGTGAAACTATTCCACATTGTTTTAAATGAAGGCCAAACTTGTAACTCAAATATTAGCCTCCGCGATCAGATCGTAGAAACTTTATTTTCTTGTTACGATGATTCTCCACTTCACTCTGAAATTCTTTGAACTTTTCAAATGTTTCAGACTTGTGTTTCATTAAGTAGATATACCCATATCTGCTCAAATCATCTGTGAAGGTCAGAAAATAACGATACATGCCGTGAGCCTCTACACTCATCGGACCGCATACATCGGTATGTATTATTTCCAATAAGTCAGTGGATCGCCCCATTGTTCCAGAGAACGGAGTTTTAGTCATCTTGCCCATGAGGCATGGTTCGCAAGCATCAAATGATTCATAATCAAGTGATTCCAAAAGCCCATCTGCATGGAGTTTCTTCATGCGCTTTACACCAATATGACCTAAACGGCAGTGCCACAAATAGGTTGCACTACCATTATCAACTTTGCATCTTTTGGCATCAATATTATGAATATGTGTATCACTACGGTAGAGATTCAATAAACCATTTACATTGTGTGTATGACCATAGAAGGTTTTATTCATGTAAACAGAACAACAATTATTCTCGGATTTAAATGAATAACCGTATCGCAATAAACATGATCATGTTCATGCTCAACACAAAACACCAAATAACATTTATTTTAGGTCCAACACTAATCCCGAAGGTAGAGGGATTGTGCGGTGGTGATCTTATCAACCTTGGAATCACTTCCAACACACATCGTCACCTCGCCCTTAACTAGTCTCTGTTCATTTTGCAACTCCTGTTTCGAGTTACTAATCTTAGTAACTGAACCGGTATCAAATACCCAGGGGTTACTATGAACACTAGTAAAGTACACATCAATAACATGTATATCAAATATACCTTTATTCACTTTGCATCCTTCTTATTCGCCAATTATTTGGGGTAGTACCGCTTCTAGTGACCATTCCCTTTGCAGTAGAAGCACTCAGTTTCAGGCTTAGGTCTAGCTTCGGGCTTCTTCACGGGAGTGGCAACTTTCTTGCCATTCTTTTGAAGTTTTCCCTTTCTTTCCCTTGCCCTTTTCTTGAAACTAGTGGTCTTGTTAACCATCAACACTTGATGCTTTTTCTTGATTTCTACCTTTGCTGATTTCAGCATTGCGAAGATCTTGGGAATCGTTTTCGTCATCCCTCGCATATTATAGTTCTTCACGAAGTTCTAGTAACTTGGTGATAGTGACTAGAGAACTCTGTCAATCACTATCTTATCTGGAAGATTAACTCCCACTTGATTCAAGCGATTGTAGTACCCAGACATTCTGAGCATATGCTCACTAGCTGAGCTATTCTCCTCCATCTTGTAGGCAAAGTACTTTCTCAGAGGTCTCATACCTCTTAACATGGGCATGAGTCTGAAATACCAATTTCAACTCTTGGAACATCTCATATGCTCCATGTCGTTCAAAACATTTTTGAAGTCCCGGTTCTAAGCCGTAAAGCATGGTGCACTAAACTATCAAGTAGTCATCATACCGAGCTTTTCAAACATTCATAACGTCTGCATCTGCTCCTGCGATAGTTCTGTCACCAAGCGGTGCATCAAGGACATAATTCTTCTGTGCAGCAATGAGGATAATCCTCAGATCACGGACCTAGTCCGCATCATTACTACTATCATCTTTCAACTTAGTTTTCTCTAGGAACATATAAATAAAACGGGGAAGCTATACGCGAGCTATTGATCTACAACAACATAAATATGCAAACACTGTCAGGTACTAAGTTCATGATAAATTAAAGTTCAATTAATCATATTACTTGAGAACACCCACTTAGATAGACATCCCTCGAGTCATCTAAATGATCACGTGATCCAAATCAACTAAACCATGTCCGATCATCACGTGAGATGGAGTAGTTTTCAATGGTGAACATCTCTAGGTTGATCATATCTACTATATGATTCACGTTCGACCTTTCGGTCTCAGTGTTCCGTGGCCATATCTGCATATGCTAGGCTCGTCAAGTTTAACCCGAGTATTCTGCACGTGCAAAACTGGCTTGCACCCATTTTATGTGAACATAGAGCTTATCACTCCCGATCCTCACGTGGTGTCCCGGCACCACGAACTGTAGCAACGATGCATACTCAGGGAGAACACTTATACCTTGAAATTTAGTGAGGGGTCATCTTATAATGCTACCGCCGTACTAAGCAAAATAAGATGCATAAAAGATAAACATCACATGCAATCAAAATATATGACATGATATGGCCATCATCATCTTGTGCCTTTGATCTCCATCTCTAAAGCACCGTCATGATCTCGATTGTCACCGGCCTGACACCTTGATCTCCATCGTAGTGTCGTTGTCATCTCGCCAACTATTGCTTCTATAACTATCGCTACCGCATAGTGATAAAGTAAAGCAATTACATGGCGATTGCATTTCATACAATAAAGCGACAACCATAAGGCTCCTGCCAGTTGCCGATAAATTTTACAAAACATGATCATCTCATACAACAAATTATATCACATCATGTCTTCACCATATCAAATCACAAACATGCTCTGCAAAAGCAAGTTAGACATCCTCTACTTTGTTGTTGCAAGTTTTACGTGGCTGCTACGGGCTTCTGCAAGAACCGTTCTTATCTACGCATCAAAACCACAACGATTTTTCGTCAAGTGTGCCGTTTTAAACTTCAATAAGGACCGGTTGTAGTCAAACTTGATTCAACTAAAGTTGGAGAAATAGACACCCGCCTGTGTGCGAAGCACGTCGGTAGAACCAGTCTCATGAAAGCGGTCATGTAATGTCGGTCCGGGCCGCTTCATCCAATAATACCGCCGAATCAAAGTAAGATGTTGGTGGTAAGCAGTATGACTATTATCGCCCACAACTCTTTGTGTTCTACTCGTGCATATCATCTACGCATAGACCTAGCTCGGATGCCACTGTTGGGGATTTTGTGATCAAACAACTTATGGGAACAAGAATGGTTGGGGAACGTAGCATGCAATTTCAAAAAAAATTCCTATGATCACGCAAGATCTATCTAGGAGATGCATAACAGCGAGAGGGGGAGAGTGTGTCCACGTACCCTCGTAGACCGAAAGCGGAAGCGTTATGTTAACGCGGTTGATGTACTCGAACGTCTTCACGATACAACCGATCCAAGTACCGAACGTACGGCACCTCCGTGTTCAGCACACGTTCAGCTCGATGACGTCCCTCGAGGTCTTGATCCAGTAGAGGGTCGAGGGAGAGTTCCGTCAGCACGACGGCATGGTGACGGTGTTGGTGATGTGATCCGCGCAGGGCTTCGCCTAAGCACTATGACGCTATGACCGGAGGAGTAAACTGTGGAGGGGGGCACCACACATGACTAAGAGAATATCTGTTGTGCCTCCGGGGTGCCCCCCGCCCTCGTATATAAAGGAGGGGAGCAGGAGGCCGCCCCCCTAGGGGCGCGCCAAGTGTGGGGAGTCCTACTAGCACTCCCAAGTCCTAGTAGGATTCCCCTTTCCTTTTCGGAGTGGGAAAGAGGGAAAGGGAGAGGGAGTAGGAAGGGCAAGGGGGTGCCGCCCCCTCCCATAGTCCAATTCAGACTCCATGGGGGCGGGGGGGCCACCTCCCTTGGCCCGCCTCCTCTTCTCCCTTATGGCCCAATAAGGCCCAATTACTTCACTGGGGGGTTCCGGTAACCCCTTGGTACTCCGGAAAAATACCCGAATCACTCGGAACCATTCTGATGTCCGAATATAACCTTCCAATATATGAATCTTTACCTCTCAACCATTGAGAGACTCCTTTTCATGTCCGTGATCTCATCCGAGACTCTGAACAAACTTTGGTCACCAAAACACATAACTCATAATACAAATCGTCATCGAACGTTAAGCGTGCGGACCCTACGGGTTCGAGAACTATGTAGACATGACCGAGACACATCTCCGGTCAATAACCAATAGCGGAACCTGGATGCTCATATTGGCTCCTAGATATTCTACGAAGATCTTTATCGATCAAACCACATAACAACATACGTCATTCCTTTTGTCATCGGTATGTTACTTGCCCGAGATTCGATCGTCGGTATCATCATACCTAGTTCAATCTCGTTACCGGCAAGTATCTTTACTTGCAAGGCTTATAGTGATGTGCATTACCAAGAGGGCCCAGATATACCTCTCCGATACATGGAGTGACAAATCCTAATCTTGATCTATGACAACCCAACAAACACCTTCGGAGACACATGTAGAGCATCTTTATAATCACCCAGTTATGTTGTGACGTTTGATAGCACACAAGGTGTTCCTCCGGTATTCGGGAGTTGCATAATCTCATAGTCAGAGGAACATGTATAAGTCATGAAGAAAGCAATAGCAATAAAACTAAACAATCATTATGCTAAGCTAACAGATGGGTCTTGTCGATCACATCATTCTCTAATGATGTGATCCCATTCATCAAATGACAACACATGTCTATGGTTAGGAAACTTAACCATCTTTGATCAACGAGCTAGTCAAGTAGAGGCATACTAGGGACACTCTGTTTTGTCTATGTATTCACACATGTTCTAAGTTGCCGGTTAATACAATTCTAGCATGAATAATAAACATTTGTCATGATATAAGGAAATATAACTAACAACTTTATTATTGCCTCTAGGGCATATTTTCTTCAAGAATCAACTAGCATAGGAAGGCAAAACAAGCATAACTTCAAAATTTTCAACAATTAGAGAGGAAACTTGATATTATTGCAATTCCTACAAGCATAAGTTCCTCCGTCATAATAATTTTCAGTAGCATCATGAAGAAATTCAACAATATAACCATCACATAAAGCATTCTTTTCATGACACAAAAGCATAGAAAACTTATTACTCTCCACATAAGCAACTTTCTTCTCATCAATAGTAGTGGGAGCAAACTCAACAAAATAACTATCATGAGAGTGAAAATTAAAATCATGATGACAAGTTTCATGGTTATCATTATTATTTATAGCATGCATGTCATCACCATAACCATCATAGATAGCAACTTTGTTATCATAGTCAATTGAAGCCTCATACAAAATGGTGGATTCATCACTAAATAAAGTCATCACCTCTCCAAATCCACTTTCATCATTATAATCATCATAAATAGGGGGCATGCAATCATTATAACAAATTTGCACATCAAATCTTGGGGGACTAAAAATATCATCTTCATCAAACATAGCATCCCCAAGCTTATGGCTTTGCATATCATTAGCATCATGGATATTCAAAGAATTCATACTAACAACATTGCAATCATGCTCATCATTTATACCAAACATTCTATTAAATTCTTCTTCTATCAACTGAGCACAATTTTCTTTCCATCATTTTCACGAAATACATTATAAAGATGAATAATATGATGCAACCTCAATTCCATTTTTTTGTAGTTTTCTTTTTATAAACCAAACTAGTGATAAAACAAGAAACTAAAAGATTCAATTGAAAGATCTAAAGATATACCTTCATGCACTCACCTCCCCGGCAACGGCGCCAGAAAAGAGCTTGATGTCTACTACACAACTTTATTATTGTAGACACGTGTTGGGCCTCCAAGCGTAGAGTTTTGTAGGACAGTAGCAATTTTCCCTCAAGTGGATGACCTAAGGTTTATCAATTCGTGGGAGGTGTAGGATGAAGATGGTCTCTCTCAAACAACCCTGCAACCAAATAAAAAAAGTCTCTTGTGTCCCCAACACACCAAATACAATGGTAATTTGTATAGGTGTACTAGTTCGGCGAAGAGATGGTGATACAAGTGTAATATGTATAGTAGATATTGGTTTTTGTAGTAAGAACAATAGAAAACAAAAAGGTAGCAATTGATAAAACGGAGCACAAACCGTATTGCAATGCTTGAAATTGAGGCCTAGGGTCCGTACTTTCGCTAGTGCAATCTCTCAACCATGCTAATATAATTGGATCATATAACCATCCCTCAAACGAAACCACCTCAAAGCTATTCTTTCCGTTCGATCTATTCAAGAGTTCGTACTAAAATAACACAAAGCTATTCTTTCTGTTCGATCTATCCTAGAGTTCGTACTAAAATAACACAATACGATACACATCAACCAACTCTAATATCACCTAGATACTCCAATGTCACTGCGAGTATCGGTGAGTTGATTATACAATATGCATCAAACAATTTCAGATTCATAATACTCAATCCAACACAAAGAACTTCAAAGAGTGCCCCAAGATTTACCGGAGAAACAAAGACAAGAACGTGCATCAACCCCTATGCATAGATTACCCGAATGTCACCTCGGGAATCCGCGAGTTTGAGTGCCAAAACATATATCAAGTGAATCAATACGATACCCCATTGTCACCACGAGTATTCATATGCAAGACATGTATCAAGTGCTCTCAAATCCATAAAAGTATTCAATCCGACAAGAACGAAATCTCAAAGGGAAAACTCAATTCATCACAACAAGATAGAGAGGGGAAAACACCATATGATTTGACTATATTAACAAAGCCCGTGATACATCAAGATCGTGACATCTCAAGAACACGAGAGAGAGAGAGAGAGAGATTAAATACATAGCTACCGGTACAAACCCTCAGCCCCGAGGGGGAACTACTCCCTCCTCATCATGGTGGCCGCCGGGATGATGAAGATGGCCACCAGTGATGATTTCCCCCTTCGGCGGAGTGCCGGAACAGGGTCTAGATTGGTTTACGTGGATACAGAGGCCTTGCGGTGGCGGAATTTCTTCTCTAGGGCTACCCCGAAGGGTTTTGGAATATTTGGAAATTTATAGGGTGAAGAGGGGGTGCGGGACGCCACCGAGGTGGGCACAACCCACCTGGGTGTGCCTGGGCCCCCAGGCGTGCCCTGGTGGGTTGTGCCCCCCTCGAGGCACCCCTAGGTGCTTCTGTGGCCCACTGGATGTCTCTGGTCATAAAAAATCCACAAAAAGTTTTGCGGTGTTTGGACTCCATTTGATATTGATTTCTTGTGATGTAAAAAACAAGCAAAAAACAGAAACTGGCACTGGGTCAATAGGTTAGTCCCAAAAAATGATATAAAATTGATATAAAATGATTGTAAAACATCCAAGAATGATAATATAACATCATGAATACTTCATAAATTATAGATACGTTGGAGACGTATCATGGCAGCGCAGGTCCGCGCTGCGGAGTGGCGGAGTGGACCGACGACCACCGCTTCTCGCCATCGGGAGGAGAGGAGGGCGGTGGATTGGGGAGGGGCACGGGTGATTAGACTACTTGACCAAATAAAAATCTTTCCATTTCCCAATTTTAGTTGTGGGCAGATTTTAGCAATTATGACAAGTCAAATAATCAACCTACACATGCAATTCTAAGAGTATAGCAGCGGAAAGTAAAACATTGCATATGAAGAAAAAGGAAAGGGTTTGGAAAAGGAAAACACAATGGAGACACGAAGATTTTTGGCATGGTTCCGATAGGTGGTGCTATCGTACGACACGTTGATGGAGACTTCAACCCACGAAGGGTAACGGCTGCGCGATTCCACGGAGAACTCCACCCACAAAGGGTCCACGAAGAAGCGACCTTGTCTATCCCACCATGGCCATCTCCCATGAAGGACTTGCCTCACTCGGGTGGATCTTCAGAAGTAGGCGATCTCCTTGCCCTTACAAACTTCTTGCTTCAACTCCACATCATGTCGGAGGCTCCCAAGCGAGACCTAACCAATCTAGGAGACACCACTCTCCAAAAGATAATAGGCGGTGTGTTGATGATGAACTCCTTGCTCTTGTGCTTCAAATTATAGGCTCCCCAACACTCAACTCTCTCACACATATTTGGCTATGGTGAAAGAAGGATCTGAGTGGAAAGCAACTTGGGGAAGGCTAGAAATCAAGGTTCAAATGGTAGGAATGGAATCTATTGATCTCAACACTTGAGTAGGTGGTTCTCTCTCAAAAAATGAATGGTGGAAGTGTAGGCACATTCTGATGGCTCTCTCATATGAGAAGAAGGGGTGGAGGGGTATATATAGCCTCCACAAAAAATCTAACTGTTACACACTTTTGACCCATCTCGGTGGCACCGATCAGAAAACTCGGTGGCACCGATCTATACAAAAATATGAACGTTAGGAATCTTGGTGGGACCGACGTGCTAGGGCTGAGGGAAAACTTCATCTCGGTGGTACCGATTGCATCAACTCGGTGAGACCAAAGTGAGTGCAATGAGCAACAGAGAATCTATCAAGCCAACTTGGTGGGACCGATTGCAACATCTCAGTGGGACCGAAGTGAATGCAACAAGTCACAGAGCGCTGGCAAGGCCATCTCGCTGAGACCAAGATCCATATCGGTGTGACGAACTGTTAGAGTTTTGGCAGTGGCTATGTCAAGATGATCTCGGTGGCTCCAGATGGGAAAATCGGTGGGGCCGAGTTTGAGTTTAGGTTTTGGACATATTTGGATAGAGAAAGTGTCTGAGGTTTTTGGAGCAATATGACTAGGCACTTTGAGCAAGTAGACCATTAAGCAACACCTCATCCCCTTTTAATAGTATTGGCTTTCCTATGGACTCAATGTGACCTTGGATCACTTAAAAAATGTAGAGTCTTGAGTTTTTGCCAATCCTTGTCCTTATCATTTTGAGGGGTCCATATCTCTATGTCATGCCATGCCATACATTGAACATCCTGAAATATTTATCTTGAAAGGATATTAGTTTAATGAGATATATGTTGTTATGAATTACCAAAACCACCTAGGGATTAGTTGAACTTTCAATCTCCCCCTTTTTGGTAATTGATGACGACATATAGATCAAAGCTTCGACAAATGATTAAATGACTGAAATACATCATCGCTTAGAGAAGTATGTGATAAGCAAGATCCCCTCCTAAATTTGTGCATTATTAAAAATTTACGTTTAAATGTAAATTCATAATCGATTAGGATCATGGGTCACTCTTCCATGTCACATAGATCTTGGTGGAGCGCACAAAATGATATGAGTGAAATAGCATGCACACATCACCAAAGACATAAGTGAATGATCATACATAAAAGGTGATAGGAATAAGCACTAAGCACACATTAAGCATAGTATGATTAATCAGACAAGACAAACTTAGTATCTTACAAGCATAACGATCAAGTAGCACAAATCAAACGAACATAGTAGCAAGAACTCGTGAAAAAACCAAAGAGCAAAAGCGAGACACACACACACACTCTCTCTCTCTCGAAGCCTAATGATCTATACAATTTCTCCCCCTTTGGCAACAAGTACCAAAAAGCTTGAAAAGGCATAGAGATATGCATCTCTCTAGGCACGATCCTCGAGAGCTCCTGAAGGTGACTTCTGGCTGGTGGCTCCGGTGTGCGTAGATGGCGTTGAGAGAACTGCATCCGCAAATGCTTCTGACAATGTGTGTTGGACTGGTGGAATAGAAACTGGAGGTGGTACTGTGGCAGTGGCGGTAGGTGCAGAAAGAGTGGTCCTAGTATCTGCAACTGGCACGGCTGAAGACCTAGGTGCCCTGGGTACCGTCCGCAATCTCTGAGTAGTTGGTCCTTCATCTCCACTGTCCTCTGCAGCAATCCTGCTTGCCTCAACATCATCCTTCAGCTTCTCCACCACTGACTGAACCTCTGTGATCTTTACATCAAGATCATGAATCTTTGTCTCGACAATCCGCTCTAGACTCTCCTGGTTCTTCGAGATGTTGGCCAGACTCCTCTCAATCCTCAGGGTGGACTTTAGCAGATATCTCATCTGATTATTCTTTGACTTGAGGTTGGCTATTGGAGCATTGGGTGTCGTGGCTTTCTGAGCAGCATTAGCTGCTGCTGCCTGGATCTTCTCTTGAGCCTCAACAAATGTAGGGTGTGAAGGATCCATCACCACCACATTATCCTCGAACTCTGGCTGAAGAGGGAGATGCTCACGGTCTAGTAGATAAGTGCTCGTTCCAACTTTGCAGTTGATGAGCATCTGAATGTGTGGAGCATATCCACAAGATCTCTTCTGGTCAGCAGTTGTCCTCTTGACCGTCTCAACAATCAAACTCATGAATTTGAACTTCTGGGGGTTGTCAAACAAATGGAGCAAATTGATGGAGTGGCCACGTATCATCTTGTCATCTCCAGAATTGGGCAAGAGAGTATGCCTCAAGATAGTGTTTGTGGTGGCCGAACCAGTTAGCAAGTGCTTTACATAACCAATCTTATAACTCTCAAGATCTTTGGGAGGGATTTCCTTGTACATATTTTCCATTGAGTTGTGGTCCATCCTGGGCTTCCCGTACACATCAATGTCATTCTCATCTTCCTCATGAGCACCAAGGACTGCAACCCACTCAGAGATGGTTGACTGGTACTTGGAACCCTCAGTCATCCATGCAATCCTCCCATCTGGATAGAAATGAGTTGTGGAGTAAAATTTCATGATCATCTCATCGTTCCACTTGGTGAGCTTTTGACCAACAAACTTGTCAACACCTCGAAGTCTAAAACTCTCATGAACGTGGGGGAAATAGTCTTCATTTGCATCAATGTAATTCCAGTCCACAGATACGTCTCCAACGTATCTATAATTTTTGATTGTTCCATGTTGTTATATTATCATTCTTGGATGTTTTACAATCATTTTATAGCAACTTTATATCATTGTTTGGGACTAACCTATTGACATAAGCCCAGTGCCAATTGCTGTTTTTTGCTTGTTTTTTACTTCGCAGAAAATCAATACCAAACGGAGTCCAAACGCAACAAAACTTTTTGGAGAACTTTTTTGGACCAAAAGACACACGATGGGCCAAGGAAGTAACAGAGGGGAGCTCCGAGGGGAGCACAACCCACCTGCGCGCACCTAGGGGCCCAGGCACGCCCTGGTGGGTTGGCCCCACCTCGGCCGCCTCTCGCACCGCCTCTTTGCTCTATAGGTACCCCGAAAATCCAAAAACCCTAGGGGAGTCGACGAAACACAATTCCGGCCGCCGCAAGTTCTAGAAACCACATATCCAATCTAGACACCATCACGGAGGGGTTCATCATCCTCATTGGCGCCTCTCCGATGATGCATGAGTAGTTCATTGTAGACCTATGGGTCCGTACTTAGTAGCTAGATGGCTTCCTTTCTCTCTTTTGATTCTCAATACAATGGTCTCTTGGAGATCTATTTGATGTAACTCTTTTTGCGGTGTGTTTGTTGGGATCTGATGAACTTTGAGTTTATGATCAGATCTATTTTATCCATGAAAGTTATTTGAGTTTTGATATCTTATATGCATGATTGCTTATAGCCTCGTATTTCTTCTTCGAATCTTTGGTTTAGTTAGGCCGACTAGATCGATTTTTCTTGCCATGCGAAGAGGTGCTTTGTGATGGGGTCGATCTTACGGTGCTCAAGCCCACTGACAGAAGGGGACATGACACATATGTATCGTTGCTATTAAGGATAACAAGATGGGTCCTACATGAATAGATCTTGTCTACATCATGTCATTGTTCTTATTGCATTACTCCGTTTTCCATGAACTTAATACACTACATGCATGCTAGATAGCGGTCGATGTGTGGAGTAATAGTAGTAGATGCAGGCAGGAGTCGGTCTACTAATCTTGGACGTGATGCCTATATAATGATCATTGCCTAGATATCGTCATAATTATTTGAAGTTCTATTAATTGCCCAACAGTAATTTGTTCACCCACCGTATGCTATTTTTCTCGAGAGAAGCCACTAGTGAAATCTACGGCCCCAGGGCCTCTTCTTTATCATATTTTCCTTCGAGATCTATTTTTATTCGCTTTTTTCCAGACCTATTAATCCAAAAACTCAAAAATACCTTGCTGCAATTTTATTATTATTTATTTTATCTCGAGTTCCCGCGAGATCTATTTATCCAATCTACTACAATTTTATCTATCTTTTTACCCGGGAGGGATTGAAAACCCCTCTTACACGTTGGGTTGCAAGTATTTGTTCTTTGTGTGCATGTACCATTTACATAGTGTTGCATGCTTCTCCTACTAGTTTGATAACCTTGGTCTTATCACTGAGGGAAATACCTACCGTAGCTGTGCTGCATCATCCCTTCCTCTTTGGGGAAATACCGACGTAGTTCAAGCCGCATTGAAAGGAATTTCTGGCGCCGTTGCCGGGGAGACATCATCAACATCTATCAAGTTCCTAATCACAAATCTCATCTCCTTGCAATTTACATTATTTTCCATTTTCCTCTCGTTTTCATCTCCCCCACTTCACAAAAATTTGCCGTTTTATTCACCCTCTTTTTCATTCGCCGTTTTCTTGTCAAATCTATTTTTTGTACAAATTTGTTTGTCAATTTTTGTCGCTGTGGATAGTTCTCCCTCTATTGCATGCACCCCCCGAGAACGAGGTTCTTGACTTCAAACAAAGGGGAGGGGAGATTTTAAAAGATGCTTGGTATAGGATTTGCAATGCTCATAATAGATCTATTCGTAAGCAATCTACCGTTGTTCTTCTTCGCTGTTTTTATGTGGGCATCACCACTTGATATAGATTCGTCCTTGATATGATTACCGGTGGGAATTTCTTGATGTGTCCTTCTTTAGATGCTTTTAATGCCATGGGGAATTTAGTGGGTTCACCACCTCTTATGATTAATGAAACAACTTTAACTCTCGAGCATGATATGGAAAGGCTTGATGCTATTGAAAATAAAATGCTCACTGAAGAACATATTGAAAAATTAGATAAAAGGATGCACAATCTTGCTAATAGAATCAGGTCAAAATCGGGAGATGCTCTTAAAGTACTAAAATAAAAAGAACCTGCATTCAACGAAAGAATAGAGGAGAGCCCCTTAGAATTGATAAGTTGGAAGAAATTTTTAGTAATTAAACATGGATTTTTCTTCTGCTAAAACTATTGAAAAAACTCTGATAAAAATTGGCAAGATTACTCAAGTCACTAAAAACAAGGGTGCAATGTCTAATAGTAACAAATAAGATCTTAAGATGATTAGTATTCACCCAGAGTTTGTTGAAGTGATAAAAGATCCTACATGCAAGAATGAATTCTTCAAACTTGTTCCTAGGAGTATTGTCATTGAAAATTTGTACGCTAAATCTTTGAAGAATTCTAAGTGTTTGATTGAGGAGTTGGAAACTAAAGACAACAACACTTGAATCTATGCTTTATGCCTAGCTAGGGGCATAAAACGATAGCGCTTGTTGGGAGGCAACCCAATGAATAAAATTTATTTTTGCCTTTTTCTTTCTGTTCTTGAGTGTTTGCACAATTATGCCTCTGTTATGATTGTGTTTCTTGTGTTTTTGTTAGTGTTTGTGCCAAGCAAAGCCTTTGAGATCATGTTGGGTGATAGTTGATTTGATCTTGTTGGAAAACATAAACTTTTATGTCCAGTAAAATAATTTTAAAAAATCACAGAAGCGACGAAAAATCCTGTTTTTCTATTCCACCCATAGTGCTACTATCCTTTATCCACACTTGTGCTTCAAAGTAGCACCATGATCTTCATGATAGAGAGTCACTTATTTTGTCACTTCCATATACTAGTGGGAATTTTTCATTATAGAACTTGGCTTGTATATTCCAACAATGGGCTTCCTCAAATGCCCTAGGTCTTCGTGAGCAAGCAAGTTGGATGCACACCCACTTAGTTTCTTTTGTTGAGATTTCATACATTTATAGCTCTAGTGCATCCGTTGCATGGCAATCCCTACTCCTCGCATTGACATCAATTGATGGGCATCTCCATAGCCCGTTAATTAGCCGCATCGATGTGAGACTTTCTCCTTTTTTGTCTTCTCCACACAACCTCCATCATCATATTCTATTCCACCCATAGTGCTATGTCCATGGCTCGCGCTCATGTATTGCGTGAAAGTTGAAAAAGTTTGAGAATACTAAAGTATGAAACAATTGCTTGGCTTGTCATCGGGGTTGTGCATGATGAGAGCACTTTGTGTGACGGAAATGAAGCATGGCCAAACTATATGATTTGTAGGGATGAGCATTCTTTGGCTATGCTATTTTGATAAGACATAACTACTTAATTAGTATGCTTGAAGTATTATTATTTTTATGTCAATATTAAACTTTTGTCTTGAATCTTTCAGATCTAAACATTCATGCCACAATAAAGAAAATTACAATGTATGTTAGGTAGCATTCTACATCAAAAATTCTGCTTTTATCATTTACCTACTCGAGGATGAGCAAGAATTAAGCTTGGGGATGCTTGATACGTCTCCAACGTATCTATAATTTTTGATTGTTCCATGCTATTATATTATCTGTTTTGGATGTTTAATGGACTTTAATATGCTCTTTTATATTATTTTTGGGACTAACCTATTAACCAAAGGCCCAGTGCAAATTGCTGTTTTTTTGTGTATTTCAGTGTTTCGCAGAAAAGGAATATCAAACGGAATGAAACCTTCGCGAGGATCTTTCTTGGAACAAACGCAACCCAGGAGAATTGGAGTGGAAGTCAGAGACGCAACAAGGCGGCCACGAGGCAGGGAGGCGCGCCCCCCACCCTCGTGGGCCCCTCATAGCTCCACCGACCTACTTCTTCCGCCTATATATACTCTTATACCGTAAAAATATTGAGGGGAGCCACGAAACCACTTTTCCACCGCCGCAACCTTCTGTACCCGTGAGATCCCATCTTGGGGCCTTTTCCGGCGCTCTGCCGGAGGGGGATTCGATCACGGAGGGCTTCTACATCAACACCAGCCTCTCCGATGATGTGTGAGTAGTTTACCACAGACCTTCGGGTCCGTAGTTATTAGCTAGATGGCTTCTTCTCTCTCTTTGGTTCTCAATACAAAGGTCTCCTCGATGTTCTTGGAGATCTATTTGATGTAATACTTTTTGCGGTGTGTTTGTCGAGATCCGATGAATTGTAGGTTTATGATCAAGATTATCTATGAACAATATTTGATTCTTCTCTGAATTCTGTGACACCCAAAATTTTTATTTTTGGTTTTATCAAAATCTTTTATTTGATTTGAGGAGGGTATTTAAATTTTCTTCTAAAGAACTCTCCCTCTCAAAAATTTCCTTCTTTATGACAAATGTTTTGTTTGGTTTCATCCCAGACTTGATTGTTGGTCTTGGAGGTTTTTCATCTCATGTTGGCTCAAATGTTTTTCATTTGGAAAAATATATTTGAAAATCTTTTAAATAGCCCTATGGCATTTCGAGTGATCTTTTCCCCTTTCAAAAATCCCTCTTGCCATGACCTAAGTGGAAATCCCCTCCCAAAAGCCTTTCCCCATCTTTGGATCATGATATACTTCAAATCCAGCAGTTTGAACCTCCCCACAAAATTTTCTTTCATTTATTTCTCATCAAAAATAATTTCTGCCCTCTACTTTGGCTCTTGGAGATTTACAAAGGAGCTACCCTTTCTACTTTGAGTTTTGCCTCCAAACCAATTTCCCTAGCTAGTCCTTAGAGCCCTCAACCAAGATCCTTGAAGATCCACTAGTCTCCAGTTCATATATTTCAAATTGTGCTTGCTGCAAGTTTGGACCATATTTGCCAAATTTGATGAAATTCAATTGTTTTCTCCTCCTAAAAATCTGAGAAAATTCAGGCAGCCTCTGGATGCATTGAGAGGTCACCTCACCAAGTCCCAGCTCCAGAAAAAAATTTCTTCATGCCAAATCATTTCGTCGAACACCTGAAGGGCACTGTTCCTGTCATGTTCAGAAGTTCAGAGAAACAGTTTCAGTAAACCACTGTCGTTTTCTTCAGAGCTCGTTCTCGATCTCGCCAGTACCACGGTGGCGCCTTGCTCCCTGTTCCCTCCTTCTTATCCCTGCGCCGCACGATCGCCTGGAAGTTTGCGGGCGTCGGCGACGAGTAGGAGGAGGTGCGCCACCCCGTGAGCGACGGCAGCAGCGGCTTTGCGGCTGCCAGAGAGAGGCGCAGCGTTGGACGACGCCGTCCAGCGCCGCCCAAGCCACCGGAGGCCGCCGCGTGGCCATCCACTCACCCGTGCACGCTGCCATCCGTCATCGTGAACTGCTAGGCGCGGAGCGCGCTCTCTGCCGCCGCCGTGCCCGTACGGCCGCCCCATCGAGGATCGGCGCATTACGCCAAGCCCGACCAAGGTTTAGCGGGGGAACGGCACCAGTGATCCTCCCTGATGGTGCCTAGCCGCTTAAACCCCCTGCCCAACCTCTGCCTCGCCGTAATCGCTCTCCGGAGCTACCCCGTTCACGGCCACCCCCTCGGATCGCCTATAAAAGGAGGCCCCGAGCTCGAACTCGAACCCACACCACCTCTGCACTCCACCAATACCACGCCAAGCCACTGGAAGAGCCCCGAGGGAGCCTTCTTCCCCGACTCCGGCCGCCTCGACCCGCCACGGGGTCCAGCTCGATTCACCCCCGTGCGTGCACCTCTACCTCTCAGCTCTTGCCAGTAGCTTCCTAATGCATCCACTCTTCTGACCCGCGCTTCAATTTGGAGTTTGCAGCGCCCACCGGAGTACTCCACCATCGCCCGAACCACCGTCCGCTGGAGAAAGTGTCGCCGTCGACGTGGTGCTCTCCGACGACCAAGTCCACCACCCGCCGACGCGGAAGAACACCCTGAACCTCTTGGTACCCTCCGATCTCTCTGTCTCGCCGTGGTTCAATGCCGGCGACCACCGCAGCCTTCGGGCGCCGGCGAGCCCTTTGGAGTTTTTAAACCTGACGGGTGGGACCCCCCCCGTCAGCCTCTCTTCTTTCCCCCCTCGAACCGTTTTCTGATGGCGCCTTCGGGAAAATGCTCTTTCCCTTTGGGCTGGCGCATTTCTTTCCGAACCGTTTTCTGGTTTTTCAAACAAGTCCCTGGTTCTTTTCTGTTTCATCACAGATCAGTCCCTGGACTAAAACCCTTATAACTTTTTAATAAAAGATGATTTTTGATTGATTCTTCTTTTGACAGTCTTGTATTTTTGTCTAGTTTTTTATAGTATTTATTTGGAAATTTTTTGGAACAATTTTTATTCACGCAACGATTTTCACGTTAGTATACGGTTTCGTTATACCGTAGGTTCCGGAGGAGGTGACGGAGCCGCAAACTTCGCCGAGCTAGACTCCGACTTCTCCGAACCAGGCAAGCATGTTTGAACCTATGATATGATAGGTGTTTTGCATGTTCGCTTGAATGGTTTGTGCATGGCATAGGAGCATCGGTGAGTATTACGTTGCATGCAAGGCGACTGACCGTGTGTTTCGAAGTTATCGTGATCTTTGTTGAGAGATGACCTGATCATGTGGTGACATGAAAGGTAGTAAGATGGTATTGTTGTAGCATGCCAGTATTACGTCATCTGATAAACTTCGACGTTAACGTGGGCTGAGCCACGTTACCGTTCTTCCCCTTTCCTGCTGCCACATGTTTTCCGCAAAGAATACGGTTTAGTAAGTTGTTAACCTCTTTCCTTGTACACACCAAATAGAGGGGCCGGGATGAGGGTTCCATGGCCCTGGATTAAAGCCAGTCAACCGGTCAGGGGGCATGGGTGTTTCCGGTTGGGACCGAGAGGGGGGCACCCCTTAGAGCGCGCGTATATAAATTCGATCCCATGCTACGCGAGGTTGTAGCCTCCCCGTCTCAAAATTTTTCTTGAACGTTGCCGACGGTGATTCCTGGCATCGGAATGTTGAATGGGTGTGTACTGGTTAGATGTGTTTCTCCTAAAACACCGTAAACGGAACTAGTCCCTTGTGACTACTGAAATCCGTTGGCTGTGGTTAAATAGTACAAACTCTGCAGAGTCAAATCCTTCCGAGTCATCGTGTCCATGGTCAAGGACCATGGCCAGTATATCCATATCTATGTCAGTCCTCGTGGTAAATCCCGGGTGAACAAGCTTGAGTAGTATACCCGTTGAAATTGTTATTCCTGTGGATGGACTAACCTTTTATTTTATCTCGTACCTGAATATCCCCTTGAAATGAATTAAATTCATGAGCTACGGAGATATTAAGTTATGAAATATAAGCCCTTTATGTGATGTCGCTTAGACGTCCGACTATGGCACTCTTGTCATTTACTTTAAATATAAGCCCTTTATGTGATGTCGCTCAGACGTCCGACTGTGGCACTCTTGTCTTTTACTTTCAATATAAGCCCTTTATGTGATGTCGCTCACACGTCCGACTGTGGCACGCCCGTTATTTACTTTTGATATAAGCCCTTTATGTGATGTCGCTTCAGACGTCCGACTGTGGCACGCACTGTTATTTATTTTTCCTTTATAAGCCCTTTATGTGGTGTCGCCTTGACGCCCGACTGCGGCATTGTTATTTCATTTGTATCCTTTCGAGGAGTCATTCATACACTCGATTGGCCTTCAGTATTACTTTGGGATTTCGGGAGGACTACCGCCCGACTTCCCTTTTATTTCCCATGCATTGCCATCTCGTTGTTTGAGTGCGCTTTATTAACCTGTTCATATGCATCACGTTTACATTTGTTATATCTTATGTCCGAACTGTCTTGCGAGTACTTTCATAGTACTCACCTGGCTTGTTGATTTGGCCAGATGTTGACGAAGGCGATCTCATGGATGAAGAGTTTGATAGTGAGTCCGACGCCTAGAGGAATCCCAGTCAGTCCCGTGCGATCCTGGATATTGGTCACTTGTATTATATACGCTTCCGCCACCCACAATAAGTATCCTCGAGCCTCACTCCGACGCTCGAAGAGCTATTAGATTCAGGGGTCATGTCACCCACTTCACTGTGATATATCCACCACCGCTTTTATCGTGAGTTAGTAGTTATGCCACCCTATCCGCCTTTATGTATTATTGGCATGGTTGTAATAAATTGTTGAGCAGTCTCCGCTCAACCTTGTATTATATTCAGTACTCCTGGTTTTTTCTTCTGTGATCAAGATTTTGTCTACAAGTGAGAAGGATTCTTCTCTACTGGTCCGTAAAAGGGATCGATTTCTCAATAAATATTTTTATTGGAAAACCGGTCGTGACAAGCTTGGTATCAGAGCCAGGCTGACTGTAGGAAGCCACTAGGTGCGATCGCTAATCGATTATTAGCGTCTTTAGTGCTTTTTCAGCATTTTGCAAATGTAGCTATTTTCTGTTGGTCATCATAAATTTATGATATGACTACTCAGAATTTTTGCCTACTTTTGTAGATGGCTGGCAGCAACTGCGAGACTCGGGTGTTCACTAATGTGCCCGAGGGGTTTGTCAAACTCCTCGTCTCCATCACCAAGCTCGCGATCGGGCCAATGACTCGTCCGGAGTTCACGCTTTGCCAGCACAAGCTCAGCGACGACGTGTCTATGCACCAGGCCGTGGTGCAATTCAAGGGAGGTTGTTCTGCGTCTCGCCACTTCCGTTTTGTGGGAAGGGCCATGCCTACGGAGAGGCATGCCATGCAGATGGCTGCCCGTGAGGCGATAGCTCACCTTCGGGACATTCTTCCTTCGATGAAGACTCGTCGCTACCGCTACCTCCCATGCCATGTGCCATATACTTGTCACTATGCATTCGCCTGCCATAGGGGAGAGCGAGATGAAGCTATCGAGATGCTTGTTGAGTATCTCAAAGCTCTGGAGGAAGATTTCGACAACCTCGTGGACGATCTTGTGGCTGCCCGGATGGACTTAGTTCGGGGTGGTTCTGCCAGCAGGAAGGAGCTTCTCCACATGGCACCGCCACGGACGTTCGTCTCGTCCTCAGCATCCTATTCACCTGCCATTTTGGCCACTACTCGCTGTCTGCCTACCACTGAGGAGTTCGACCGGGTCATTGCTCCTACTCCAGTCAGAGCTGCACCGCTTGCCGCACCCGCACTACCGCCTGTCGCACCCGCGCCATCACCTCAGCGCAGTGCTACACGCCTGGAGCATATTAGGGAGGAGGTGGAGGTTGAGTCTCCTGCACCGCTGGGTCTTGCCCTCGGCAAGGGGAAGGACGTCTTCACCATCTCCGACTGAGTGCGCCTAGTCGCCGCGCGATGTGCCTGCATGTATGATATGTTTTATCTGTACGTTAGTTTGTAGTATTTGTGTACGCATCATGTAGGATCCCGGAGGAGTGTGCTAGCCTAATAACATGTCAGGAGTGTGTACGCACATCCTGAGTGATGTATCGTATGTTTGCGTATCGCGTGTAAGATATGTGCTAAGCGGTTCTTCTCCGTGCGAAATCGTTTATGTTCTTGAAAAATCTTGAAGTCTTTTAAAGTTTTCGTCTTTGCAAAACTTTTCCTTGTGCCACACAGTTCTTCTCATGAGTTTTGCAAAATAATACCCCAGAGTGGAAAATGTCTCGTCCGTGGACTCGTTCCATGCCCAATCCACCAGAAGAAATTTATGGAACACAGACCAGCAACAACTTCACTCAGGGACAGTCTAGTCAACAGGACAGCGAGGCAGCCTTATCTCAAGTATGCCGCCTTTTCGAACAAAGCCAACAGCAACACCAAGAAATGATGAATCACGTCATCAATATGGGGAATCACCGTGAGCCATACCAACCACACTCCAAGTTGTCTGAACTGCAGAAGACACGCCCTCCAACATTTGCTCACACTGATAGGCCGCTTGAAGCCGATGATTGGCTTCGTGACATCGAAAGAAAGTTGATTATTGCTCAATGTTCTGACCATGAAAAGGTGCTTTATGCACCTCACTACCTCACTGGAGCAGCTGCAGCATGGTGGGAGAACTTCCTACACATGCATCCCAGTGAACATAACATCACCTGGGAGGAGTTTAAGGAAGGTTTTCGTGGGGCACACATCCCCAGGAGCATCATAAAAAATCAAGAAAAGAGAATTTGATGACCTCAAGCAGAGAGGCATGACAGTGACGGAATACAACAGTCAGTTTACCCAGCTATCTCGTTATGCCTACGACGAGTATATGACTGAGAACAAGAGGATGGAAAAATTCTTGGACGGCCTGGCGCCAGCACTAAGATGCCAACTGGTCGTACACACTTTCCCAGATTTCAAAACTCAGGTTGACAAGGCCATTACTTTGGAGAATGAGCGCCGCAGTCTGGAGGATATTCGTAAGCGAAAGAGGGACAAGACGACTCTTGCTCGCAACAACCGAAGCAAGACTGATGCTCAGAGGAGTGAAGCGAGAAAATCCATGACTACTACTCAAAGGCCAACCAGACAGTTTCATTCAAGGGACAAGGACTTTACATACCGTCTAGGGGTCACTTGCTATGCTTGTGGTGAAGAAGGGCACTATGCCAAACAGTGCCCAAAGCCAAGGAACTTGGCCCCCAAGCCGAACATGGTGGAAATAATCCAGCCCCCAAGCGCAACAATTTCAATCCCAGCAACAACCACAGGAAGGGTCACCTGAACCATGTGACCAGGGAAGAAGCGCAGAATGCCTCAGAAATCATACTCGGTACGTTCCCTGTCAACACAGTACCTGCCACGGTTTTGTTTGATTCTGGAGCTTCTCACTCGTTCATTTCGAAGAGTTTTGTTTTGCAACATGGTTTTCCGATACTTCCCTTGGGAAAATCTATGATCATCAAGTCCCCCGGGAATAAGAAGATCGCTCAGAGTTACTGCCAAGGAGTGATTATTGAATTCGAAGGACTAAAGTTTCAGGCTAATCTCATCGTGTTGGAAAATAAAGGACTGGATGTTATCCTAGGGATGGATTGGTTGACCACCAACAAGGGATTTATTGACTGTTTCAATCGGACTGTAATCCTCACTCACCATCACGGCAAGACAATAAAGGTTACAGCTCAAGAGAGACCACGGTCACGGCAACCAATGTTGAACAAAGTAGACATTTCAGAATTGAGAAAAGTTCCAGTGGTGTGCGAGTTTCCAGACGTATTTCCTGAAGAACTACCAGGCATGCCACCAGACCGAGAGATAGAGTTCAGCATTGAACTAGCACCTGGCACCACTCCCATCTATAAGAAACCTTATAGAATGGCACCCTCAGAGTTGGTAGAATTGAAAAAGAAAATAAACGAATTACTGGACAAAGGATTTATTCGAGCCAGCTCCTCACCATGGGGTTCACCAGTGTTATTCGCCAAGAAAAAGGATGGGACACTGAGGTTGTGTATAGACTATCGAGCTCTCAATATGGCCACCATCAAAAACAAATATCCGATGCCACGGATAAATGATCTGTTTGACCAGCTCGCGCAAGCCAAGGTGTTCTCAAAAATTGATTTGAGATCGGGATATCATCAATTGAAAGTACGGACAGAAGATATCCCTAAGACAGCATTCACCTCCAGATACGGATTATATGAGTTCACAGTAATGCCGTTTGGACTGATGAACGCCCCCGCATATTTCGTCCACCTCATGAACAAAGTGTTTATGAAGTTCATGGAAAAATTTGTCGTGGTGTTCATTGACGATATTCTGGTATATTCAAGGACACCAGAAGAGCATGCTGAACATCTCAGAATTGTTTTGGGAGAATTAAGGAGACATCAATTGTACGCCAAATTTAGCAAGTGTGAATTTTGGCTAAGGCAAGTTGGTTTCCTAGGCCATATATTAACCCAAGAAGGCGTGGCCGTAGACCTAGAAAAAGTCAAAGCCATACTTGACTGGAAACCACCAGCCAACGTGACAGATGTGCGAAGTTTCCTGGGAATGGCCGGATATTACAGAAGATTTATTGAAGGATTCTCCACTGTGGCAAAACCAATGACACAGTTGCTCAAGAAAGACAAGAAGTTTGTATGGACGGAAGCGTGCGAGAAAAGCTTCCAAGAACTCAAGAAGAAACTAACAACAGCACCAGTTTTGATCGTGCCAGACATACACAAGAGTTTTGAAGTGTATTGTGACGCATCCCGGAAGGGCCTCGGGTGAGTGCTGATGCAGGATGGCAAAGTTGTCGCGTATGCTTCCAGGCAACTACGGAAGCATGAGGAAAATTATCCAACTCATGACTTGGAGCTAGCAGCGGTCATCCATGCACTCAAGGAGTGGAGGCACTTTCTATCGGGAAATCATTGTGAATATATACGGACCATAAGAGCCTTAAATATATTTTCACACAACCAGAGCTAAATTTACGCCAACGACGCTGGTTGGAATTGGTCAAGGACTATGATGTCGGCATTCACTACCATCCAGGGAAAGCAAATGTAGTGGCAGATGCTCTTAGTCGGAACCCCAGCCCGGGCAACGACAGTCCACAGAACTTGAGGCCTGAGTTTCAGCAGGAGTTCGCTAGACTCAACATGGTGTTAGTCTCTGAAGGCAATGTATCAAATTTGGAGATACAACCCACCCTAATGGAACAAATTAAGAAGGCTCAGCATGGACATCCCAGCATCGAAGGTATAAAGAGGAAGATGAGCCTTGGCAAGGCTTCAGAGTTCGTCACAGACAATGAAGGAATATTATGGTACGGGGACAGACTTTGCGTACCAAACATTGAGGAACTCAAGCAACAAATCCTAACCGAAAGCCACACCGCTCCATACTCGATCCACCCTGGAGGAACCAAAATGTACAAAGACATTCAGGAAAGATTTTGGTGGCACGGTATGAAAAGGGATATAGCCGCATTTATTGCTTGTTGCGATTCTTGTCAGCGCATTAAAGCCGAGCATCAAAAGCCAGCAGGGCTGCTACAGCCAAACAGGATACCTGAGTGGAAATGGGATGAAATTGGAATGGACTTCATCGTCGGACTACCTCGATCGCAACGCGGAAATGATGCCATATGGGTCATCACAGATAGGCTAACCAAAGTAGCACATTTCATTCCCGTGAAGACGACCTACTCCACTCAAAGGCTAGCCAAGCTTTATCTCTCCCGTATAGTTTGTTTGCATGGAGTCCCTACGACCATAATATCCGACCGAGGCACTCAATTTGTCTCTAAATTTTGGGATCACCTACAACAAGCTCTGGGCACGCAACTAGCTTTCAGTACAGCATACCACCCTCAGACTGATGGACAGACGGAACGCGTGAACCAAATCCTAGAGGACATGCTGAGAGCCTGTGTGCTCACCTATGGATCCAGTTGGGAAGAAAGTTTGCCGTATGCCGAGTTTGCTTACAACAACAGTTACCAAGCCAGCCTGCAAATGGCACCTTTTGAAGCACTGTACGGACGGAGGTGTCGTACCCCACTAAATTGGTCAGAAACAGGTGACAGTCGTATCTTCGGCCCAGACATGCTCAAGGAAGCCGAGGAGAAGGTTAAACATATCAGGGACAGACTCAAGACAGCTCAAAGCCGACAAAAGAGCTATTACGATCGAAAACATCGTGAGGTCAGCTTTGAACCCGGTGATTACGTATACCTCCGAGTGTCTCCTATGAGGGGCCTGCAACGATTCAAAATTAAGGGGAAGCTAGCCCCGAGATTTATTGGACCCTTCTGTATAGTTGCACGAAGAGGCACAATAGCCTACTAGATAGACCTACGCAAAGAGCTGTCAGACGTCCACGACGTGTTTCACGTCTCACAGTTGAGGAAATGTGTGAACAACCCGGAGAAGCATGTATCTCATGAAATCATTGATGTGCAACCAGACCTCACCTACAGAGAGCGGCCAGTGAAGATATTGGAAGAGTCTGAAAGGAGGACCCGTCAGAAAACGATAAAAATTTTCAAGGTTCAGTGGAGCAATCACACCGAGGATGAAGCTACATGGGAAAGAGAAGATTTTCTTCAGGCAGAATACCCACATCTATTTGAGGATCAGCTGAAATCTCGGGGACGAGATTTTTCCTAAGGGGGTAGGTGTTGTGACACCCAAATTTTTTATTTTTGGTTTTATCAAAATCTTTTATTTGATTTGAGGAGGGTATTTAAATTTTCTTCTAAAGAACTCTCCCTCTCAAAAATTTCCTTCTTTATGACAAATGTTTTGTTTGGTTTCATCCTAGACTTGATTGTTGGTCTTGGAGGTTTTTCATCTCATGTTGGCTCAAATGTTTTTCATTTGGAAAAATATATTTGAAAATCTTTTAAATAGCCCTATGGCATTTGGAGTGATCTTTTCCCCTTTCAAAAATCCCTCTTGCCATGACCTAAGTGGAAATCCCCTCCCAAAAGCCTTTCCCCATCTTTGGATCATGATATACTTCAAATCCAGCAGTTTGAACCTCCCCACAAAATTTTCTTTCATTTATTTCTCATCAAAAATAATTTCTGCCCTCTACTTTGGCTCTTGGAGATTTACAAAGGAGCTACCCTTTCTACTTTGAGTTTTGCCTCCAAACCAATTTCCCTAGCTAGTCCTTAGAGCCCTCAACCAAGATCCATGAAGATCCACTGGTCTCCAGTTCATATATTTCAAATTGTGCTTGCTGCAAGTTTGGACCATATTTGCCAAATTTGATGAAATTCAATTGTTTTCTCCTCCTAGAAATCTGAGAAAATTCAGGCAGCCTCTGGATGCATTGAGAGGTCACCTCACCAAGTCCCAGCTCCAGAAATTTTTTTCGTCATGCCAAATCATTTCGTCGAACACCTGAAGGGCACTGTTCCTGTCATGTTCAGAAGTTCAGAGAAACAGTTTCAGTAAACCATTGTCCTTTTCTTCAGAGCTCGTTCTCGATCTCGCCAGTACCACGGTGGCGCCTTGCTCCCTGTTCCCTCCTTCTTATCCCTGCGCCGCACGATCGCCTGGAAGTTTGCGGGCGTCGGCGACGAGCAGGAGGAGGTGCCCCACCCCGTGAGCGACGGCAGCAGCGGCTTTGCGGCTGCCAGAGAGAGGCGCAGCGTTGGACGGCGCCGTCCAGCGCCGCCCAAGCCACCGGAGGCCGCCGCGTGGCCATCCACTCACCCGTGCATGCTGCCATCCGTCGTCGTGAACTGCTAGGCGCGGAGCGCGCTCTCTGCCGCCGCCGTGCCCGTACGGCCGCCCCGTCGAGGATCGGCGCATTACGCCAAGCCCGACCAAGGTTTAGCGGGGGAACGGCACCAGTGATCCTCCCTGATGGTGCCTAGCCGCTTAAACCCCTTGCCCAACCTCTGCCTCGCCGTAATCGCTCGCCGGAGCTACCCCGTTCACGGCCACCCCCTCGGATCGCCTATAAAAGGAGGCCCCGAGCTCGAACTCGAACCCACACCACCTCTGCACTCCACCAATACCACGCCAAGCCACTGGAAGAGCCCCGAGGGAGCCTTCTTCCCCGACTCCGGCCGCCTCGACCCGCCACGGGGTCCAGCTCGATTCACCCCCGTGCGTGCACCTCTACCTCTCAGCTCTTGCCAGTAGCTTCCTAATGCATCCACTCTTCTGACCCGCGCTTCAATTTGGAGTTTGCAGCGCCCACCGGAGTACTCTACCATCGCCCGAACCACCGTCCGCTGGAGAAAGTGTCGCCGTCGACGTGGTGCTCTCCGACGACCAAGTCCACCACCCGCCGACGCGGAAGAACACCCTGAACCTCTTGGTACCCTCCGATCTCTCTGTCTCGCCGTGGTTCAATGCCGGCGACCACCGCAGTCTTCGGGCGCCGGTGAGCCCTTTGGAGTTTTTAAACCTGACGGGTGGGACCCCCCCGTCAGCCTCTCTTCTTTCCCCCCTCGAACCGTTTTCTGATGGCGCCTTCGGGCAAATGCGCTTTCCCTTTGGGCTGGCGCATATCTTTCCGAACCGTTTTCTGGTTTTTCAAACAAGTCCCTGGTTCTTTTCTGTTTCATCACAGATCAGTCCCTGGACTAAAACCCTTATAACTTTTTAATAAAAGATGATTCTTGATTGATTCTTCTTTTGACAGTCTTGTATTTTTGTCTACTTTTTTATAGTATTTATTTGGAAAATTTTTGGAACAATTTTTATTCACGCAACGATTTTCACGTTAGTATACGGTTTTGTTATACCGTAGGTTCCGGAGGAGGTGACGGAGCCGCGAACTTCGCCGAGCTAGACTCCGACTTCTCCGAACCAGGCAAGCATGTTTGAACCTATGATATGATAGGTGTTTTGCATGTTTGCTTGAATGGTTTGTGCATGGCATAGGAGCATCGGTGAGTATTACGTTGCATGCAAGGCGACTGACCGTGTGTTTCGAAGTTATCGTGATCTTTGTTGAGAGATGACCTGATCATGTGGTGACATGAAAGGTAGTAAGATGGTATTGTTGTAGCATGCCAGTCTTACGTCATCTGATAAACTCTGACGTTAACGTGGGCTGAGCCACGTTACCGTTCTTCCCCTTTCGTGCTGCCACATGTTTTCTGCAAAGAATACGGTTTATTAAGTTGTTAACCTCTTTCCTTGTACACACCAAATAGAGGGGCCGGGATGAGGGTTCCATGGCCCTGGATTAAAGCCAGTCATCCGGTCAGGGGGCATGGGTGTTTCCGGTTGGGACCGAGAGGGGGGCACCCCTTAGAGCGCGCGTATATAAATTCGATCCCATGCTACGCGAGGTTGTAGCCTCCTCGTCTCAAAGTTTTTCTTGAATGTTGCCGAGGGTGATTCCTGGCATCGGAATGTTGAATGGGTGTGTACTGGTTAGATGTGTTTCTCCTAAAACACCGTAAACGGAACTAGTCCCTTGTGACTACTGAAATCCGTTGGCTGTGGTTAAATAGTACAAACTCTGCAGAGTCAAATCCTTCCGAGTCATCGTGTCCATGGTCAAGGACCATGGCCAGTATATCCATATCTATGTCAGTCCTCGTGGTAAATCCCGGGTGAACAAGCTTGAGTAGTATACCCGTTGAAATTGTTATTCCTGTGGATGGACTAACCTTTTATTTTATCTCGTACCTGAATATCCCCTTGAAATGAATTAAATTCATGAGCTACGGAGATATTAAGTTATGAAATATAAGCCCTTTATGTGATGTCGCTTAGACGTCCGACTATGGCACTCTTGTCATTTACTTTAAATATAAGCCCTTTATGTGATGTCGCTCAGACGTTCGACTGTGGCACTCTTGTCTTTTACTTTCAATATAAGCCCTTTATGTGATGTCGCTCAGACGTCCGACTGTGGCACGCCCGTTATTTACTTTTGATATAAGCCCTTTATGTGATGTCGCTTCAGACGTCCGACTTTGGCACGTACTGTTATTTATTTTTCCTTTATAAGCCCTTTATGTGGTGTCGCCTTGACGCCTGACTGCGGCATTGTTATTTCATTTGTATCCTTTCGAGGAGTCATTCAGACACTCGATTGGCCTTCAGTATTACTTTGGGATTTCGGGAGGACTACCGCCCGACTTCCCTTTTATTTCCCATGCATTGCCATCTCGTTGTTTGAGTGCGCTTTATTAACCTGTTCATATGCACCACGTTTACATTTGTTATATCTTATGTCCGAACTGTCTTGCAAGTGCTTTCATAGTACTCACCTGGCTTGTTGATTTGGCCAGATGTTGACGAAGGCGATCTCATGGATGAAGAGTTTGATAGTGAGTCCGGCGCCTAGAGGAATCCCAGTCAGTCCCGTGCGATCCTGGATATTGGTCACTTGTATTATATACGCTTCCGCCACCCACAATAAGTATCCTCGAGCCTCACTCCGACGCTCGAAGAGCTGTTAGATTCAGGGGTCATGTCACCCACTTCACTGTGATATATCCACCACCGCTTTTATCGTGAGTTAGTAGTTATGCCACCCTATCCGCCTTTATGTATTATTGGCGTGGTTGTAATAAATTGTTGAGAAGTCTCCGCTCAACCTTGTATTATATTCAGTACTCCTGGTTTTTTCTTCTGTGATCAAGATTTTGTCTACCGGTGAGAAGGATTCTTCTCTACTGGTCCGTAAAAGGGATCGATTTCTCAACAAATATTTTTATTGGAAAACCGGTCGTGACAAATTCTTATATGCATGATTTGATATCTTTGCAAGTCTCTTAGAATTATCAGTTTGGTTTGGCCTACTAGATTGATCTTTCTTGCAATGGAAGAAGTGCTTAGCTTTGGGTTCAATCTTGCGGTGCTCGAGCCCAGTGACAGAAAGGGAACCGACACATATTGTATTGTTGCCATCGAGGATAAAAAGATGGGGTTTATATCATATTGCCTGAGTTTATCCCTCTACATCATGTCATCTTGCTTAATGCGTTACTCTGTTCTTATGAACTTAATACTCTAGATGCATGCTGGATAGCGGTCGATGTGTGGAGTAATAGTAGTAGATGCAGAATCGTTTCGGTCTACTTGACACAGACATGATGCCTATGTTCATGATCATGCCTATATATTCTCATAACTATGCGCTTTTCTATCAATTGCTCGGCAGTAATTTGTTCACCCACCGTAATATATGCAATCTTGAGAGAATCCACTAGTGAAACCTATGGCCCCCGGGTCTATTTTACATCATATTAGTTTCCCGTCAACTAGCCATTTCTTTTGCCATTTATTTTGCAATCTTTATTTTCCAATCTATACACCAAAAATACCAAAAATATTTATCTTATTATCTTTATCAGATCTCACTTTTGCAAGTGGCCGTGAAGGGATTGACAACCCCTTTATCGAGTTGGTTGCAAGGTTCTTGATTATTTGTGCAGGTACTAGGCGACTTGCATGTAATCTCCTACTGGATTGATACCTTGGTTCTCAAAACTGAGGGAAATACTTACGCTACTTTGCTGAATCACCCTTTCCTCTTCAAGGGAAAACCAACGCATGCTCAAGAGGTAGCATTCATGTAAGAAAACTATCAAGTTAAGTGTGCTCAGGCTGGAGCAGCCATCGGATGGGTGACTGGATGGGAAGTTGTGTCGATGTTAAATTAGCTGATGGGATGGGTCATTTCGGTCAAATGACCGAAATGCCCCATTCCCTCAGCTAATTTAACCTCGAGGTCCTTGTTTTTTATTTTTAACACATGTTAAAGAAGGTCTACCACATTACTTTTTGACAATGTGCGATACGTGGCATACAGTTGATCCATCCGACCTATTTGTGATGGAATAGGCCGTGTGTGTTGTGGGCAAATGCTTGCTAGCACTACAAAAAAACACACTTGCGTGATGATACATGTTTGTCACAGTAGGTCGCGTTTTTTTCATGCATGTACATCCATGACAAATTTATGACAGAATCAAGATAGTCATACCTGTGCTGTCGTAGAAGTGTTCCATGACATTACCAAAATTATCATCACGGAAGTGTCCACTTCCATGACGATAAATCGGGCGTCATAGAGGTGCTTTCGTCAATGGTGACCGACATGTGGCATCCACCGTAACGGAACACCGTTAAGTTATCGGGTCGGGTTTTGGATCCGATAACCCGTTAACAACCCCGACCAATGGGGATTTTCCACGTGTAAAATCATCATTGGCTGGAGGAAACATGTGTCGGCTCATCGTTGGGACAGATGTCATCCACTCATTGGACAGAAGGCGCCTATGATACGTCGACACGTGGCACGGCCCAACAGAGGCCCATTCCTGTGAAAAGGCCGGCCCGTTTGACTTGGTCAAAAGGTGGCAGGCCGGCCCATGGAAAGCCTGTTAACGGCCTGTTCGCATATAGCCCATTTACAGCCCGCTAACCCAAGGCCCGTTACGCCCTATCCGAATTAGGCCCAGTAGCGTCATCTGGGCCATCCAATATGATTCCATCCCGTTTTCACTTCTGGCCCATGTATGGCCCATGATGTCTTTCGGCCCATATGAGGCCCTATGTAACTCTTGGCCTATTAACGGCCCGTAATGAACAGTGTATCACTTTACACCCATTAACGGCCCGTGGTGAAACTGGCCTGTAATGAACAGTGTATCACTTTATACCCATTAACGACCCGTTATTCCGTTGGGCCGTTTCCAGCCCATGTTATCTTTCGGCCTTCTCAGAGCCCATTTATTCTTGGGATCATTTCCAGCATTCGTTTACTTACGGCCCGTTACTGTCATTTTCTGCTTGTGGGCCAAATTCAGCCCGTGGTTACAGTCGGCCCGTTTGTGGTTCGTTAATACGTTGGGCCGTTTTCATAGCGTCATCAAATACGGCCTATTTAACGATGGCCCGTTATGGTCGGCCCATGAACGGACGATTCCAACTCTAGCCCGTTTACGGCCATAATGCGGCCTGTTATTGGCCCATGTTTGGCCAATCGATCATACGGCCCGTATAAGGCCCATTGATGATACGGACCGTAGAAGGCCCATTGTTTCTATGGCCCGTAGAAGGCCCATTGTTTCTACGCCCCGTAGAAGGCCTATTGTTTCTACGGCCCGTAGAAGGCCCACTGTTTCTACGGCCCGTAGGAGGCCCAGTGTCACTACAGTAAATATTAGCCCATGGTTATTGTGGCCTAGTTTTAAAAAATAGGTTATTGCAGCCACTAGCAAACCGCGGAAAAAGAACTGCACTGACTACAAGCAAACAAATAAACAAGACAACAAGGAAATAAATAAGCAAGCAACTTATGCTAGGCTATCATGGCTATTACACATATTACATCCACTAGGCATCAATGTTCGCCACCAGTGATCATAAAGCACAACGAAGAAGCATATTACAAAAACTGGGCACCATTGCAGCGTAACAAAATAATACTGAACCGAGACCACTTCCAAGACAGTTCAAGAAAGGTTAGCCTTGCAGGAGAACTGCTGCGCAAGCTGCTGAGCAAGGCTGTGAGACCGGCCTAGCATGTCGGTCATAGCTTCCAGGTGTAGCTGTTTAGTGATGAGGTTCTCATTGGTGTTCTCCGCAATCTTTCTTAGAGATAGGACTTCAAGTCGAAGTTGAGTTGCAGAATGCCTTTCTGCTAGAACTTGGGACTGAAGAAGTCGAACTGATTCACACAACGAATTCTGTGAGCTTGTCTGACTGTTAGTCTCAAGTAACTTGAACACTGCATCAAGACAAGACTTTGGGGTTGTCTCACTATCTTCAAGATGTTTTGCCTTCTTTGCTGCAATATATGTTGGGTTTGTCTCACAGCCTTCAGCAGACTTGTGCATGCCATCAGGCATATCACCCTAAAACAAAGCAGAGAGATGACATGTTTTGCACGTGTATAAACAAAGATGATAACTGTTCTGTCAATTCTATCCAATTTCAAATTAGAAAATAAAGAGTAAGTTCAAAATTTCAATAGCATAATTTGGCATTGTTCATAATGCGGGGAGCTTCACCACACTACTGGATTACCATGTCAACATAACAAGCATAGATAAAGGGCAAATAAAATCATTGTATCTATTTTGGATAATGTGCATGGCATGTTGTTCATATCATCAGCCACATCAGTAAGATAAAACAGGAGATGACAAGGTGCAAACGTGGGCTGCTTCACCACACACTGGATTATAGATCCACAAAAACAAGCATACATATAGGGAGTATTAAGTAATGTGCATGGTATGAATAAGGAATTTGGTTTTACAAGTAAAACTTAGAACTTACGGTTCTTACGAACATGCATTTTGGTAGAAACAGCAAACTAAACAGCAGTAAACGATAGGGAGTATGAGCAAATTAAACAGCAGTTGAGGATAAAGGCTTTAGAAGGACTGACTTACATTAACAGTTAACACCGGCTTTATAATGCCCTTCTCCATGTCAAGGGAAGGATAACTCAAGAATTTCAGCACAGAATCTTCTTCATAAGCATTGCCTGTACTCTACATTTTGTAGAGAGTAATTATAGATATGATAATACTGGAAGGGATAGAGGATAATGAAGATAAGATGCAGATTGATGCTACATAATCAACTACCAATCCCTGGAAGTACAAGTGTTACAGGACAAAATGTACTGACAAGAGCAATGGGCTACACTTCTGCACTGGCATTGTCTGTGTATTCTACTTGTTGGTAAGATTAAATATAGATCTGATCTTTTTTAGTAAATGGTGGGCGAGGGAGATAAGATGCAGAATGCTACAAAATGAACCAATCCCTCTTCCCATAATACAAGAGTGTTTTGAACACTGGTGTACTGTACAAAACGTTCTTATATTATGGGACGGAGGGAGTAGCTGTTAATGTAAGTACAGTGATAGACCATGTTCAGTCCTTACAAGGGGATTGCAGAGCTAAACCTCTTCAAAAGCATTGGGTTGGTTCTAAATTTATGTAAGAGTCCATATGGATCTTATAATGTCCACCAAATGGACGATTACGAGGCTAACATGTGCAGTGATGCTACATAATCAAACAGCTATGAAAGTAAGTATGGTCATACAGGGCAAGAGGTACTCACAAGAGCAATGCAGTGTGCAGTATAGTTGCGAGATTCTGTGGTCCCTTGAGAACGAATGTTCTTCTGCTAACAGTTTTCGTACAAGTGAGACATTAAGGCAAATGCAGAAATGTAGTTCAAATTGTGATGTGATATCATAGACAGTACCTTACGCTGCAGCCGAGACCAATGTGTAACAAGATTATTCCAGTCACCGTCGGATAAATGTAGCACCGGAGACTTTACAGAAATTTCGTTCAGAGGCTTGCCATCGAAGTGCGCTTGCCTCAGGTAGGAACAATACTTCATCAATGAGTGCTTGAAAAGCGCAACCAACCCTTGCTCGTCATCACAATCCAGTTTGCTCCTCGCCTATTTAAAAGAATGAAATCTTGTGTCTTCTATCAGCAGAAACATATGCAGTAATGACCATGAATAACATTAGTACATTACTTACGCGTAAGTTGCGGAGGAAGACTGGAAATTGTTCTGTGTTTGCGGTATAATCTTTCCATGAAGGAAAGATGCGCACAAAGTTCCTGACAACAACATAAGCTTCGTCTTCTAAACTGGGAAGAAATGGAACAGGGGTCCTATTTGCTGCAATTGGGGCTCTCTCTGGTTCGAAAAGGGATTTGGCAACTGGATTTGGTGTACTCTTTGCGGGAATGGGGGTTTTGCGTCATACAGCTGGTGCTATGTCAACTGGCATAATCATACTGTTTGCTGCAGTTGGGGTCTGCTGAGTTGGGGCATCAGAAATGACCAGTGTAGTAGGGCTAGAGTCTGCTAGAGTTGGGGTATTTTGTGGGTCAGGTGATATTGCAACTACACCTAATGGGCTATTTGATTTATCAGGTGCCACTACCTTTTCCAAATACTTTGCTTGTGCTCCTCCATGATCAGCAATCGCCCTCTTCCTTTTGAACGTCTGATACACAAGAACAACATTTGAATGGATAAATATGGTATGATGACAGATGGAATATGTACTAAAAATGGATAGGCAGGGCGTATTCACATACACGATGTGTAAACTAAGCTAATGACAGTTCAACAAAGTAGAAGTAGTGCAAAGCATCAGTTGCAAGATATGTGCGAGCAATGTAACCTTGGAAA
This sequence comes from Triticum aestivum, assembly GCF_018294505.1. NCBI lineage: Eukaryota > Viridiplantae > Streptophyta > Magnoliopsida > Poales > Poaceae > Triticum > Triticum aestivum. Next base: position 398,698,752 of record NC_057802.1, on the reverse strand, counting down.
GTTAGAGCAAGTACCTTGATGAGTGAATAAGATAGGGCATCTTCCTCTGACTCCTCCACTAGGGAGCTACATTGACTTAGGTCTCCCTCTATGTAACGCCCACGATGCGGCTATATCTCCCACGTGTCGAGGCACGACTTAGAGGCATAACCGCATAGTGGTTTTGTCGCAAGAAGGGTCATCTTCACACAATCCCATGTAATGAATAAGACTGGGATAAAGAGTTGGCTTACAATCGCCACTTCACACAATACATAAATCTCATCATACATCATCCAAAATACAATCATATAGACCGACTACGGTCAAAATCCAGATGAAAATAAGACAACCCCAAATTCTAGATCCCCGATCGTCCCAACTGGGCTCCACTACTGATCATCAGGAAAAGACACATAACAACGACCACGTTCCTCGTCGAACTCCCACTTGAGATCGACGCCATCATCTGCACTGGCATCGTCGGCACCTGCAACTGGTGTTGGAAGTATCTGTGAGTCACGGGGACTCAGCAATCTCACACCCGCGAGATCAAGACTATTTAAGCTTGTAGGACAAGGAGGTGCAAAAGGTGCAGCTGCAGCGGCAAAAGCATAGGGTGGCTAACTTGCACAAATGAGAGCGAGAAGAGAAGCAAAGGAACGGACGTCATCTAGCAATGACCAAGAAGAGGTCCTGAACACCTACTTACGTCATACATAACACAGACCGTGTTCACTTCCCGGACTCCGCCGAGAAGAGACAATCACGGCTACACACGCACTTGGTGTATTTTAATTGGGTCAAGTGACAAGTTATCTACAACCGGACATTAACAAATTCCCATCTGCCTCATAACGGCGGGCACGGCTTTCGAAAGATAATACCCTGCAGGGCTGTCCCAACTTAGCCCATCATAAGCTCTCACGGTCAACGAAGGATAAACCTTCTCCCGGAAAGACCCGATCAGTCTCGGAATTCCGGTTTACAAGACATCTCGACAATGGTAAAACAAGACCAGCAAAGGCTCCCGAATGTGCCGACAAATCCCGATAGGAGCTGCACATATCTCGTTCTCAGGGCACACCGGATTGTCCAAGCTTCCGATAGGCCATACCAGAGTTGCCCCTGGTGGCCACCGGCGACTGACAGTTTGGACCAATACTCAGAGGAGCACTGGCCCGGGGGTTTAAAATAAAGATGACCCTTGGGCTCTAGAAAACCCGGGGGAAAAAGGTATAGGTCGCAAATGGTAAAACCAAGGTTGGGCCTTGCTGGAGGAGTTTTATTCAAGGCGAACTGTCAAGGGGGTCCCATAAATCACCCGACCGTGTAAGGAACGCAAACTCAAGGAACATAATCCCGGTATAACAGTAACTAGGGCGGCAAGAGTGGAACAAAACACCAGGCATAAGGCCGAGCCTTCCACCCTTTACCAAATATATAGATGCATTAATTAAATAAGAGATATTGTGATATCCCAACATATCCATGTTCCGACATGGAACAAACTTCAACTTCACCTGCAACTAGCAACGCTATAAGAGGGGCTGAGCAAAAGCGGTAACAAAGCCAAACAACGGTTTGCTAGGAGAGGATGGTTAGGGGCTGACATGGCTGAAATAGGAGACATGATATAGCAAGTGATAGGTAGCGGAGCATGGCAATAGAGCGAACAACTAGCATAGCAAAGATAGAAGTGATTTCGAGGGGTGGTCATCTTGCCTGCAAGATTCTCAGAGTTGTCGAAAGCTTGATCCTCGTAAGCGTACTCGACAGGTTCCTCGTTCACGAACTCGTCTCCCGGCTCTACCCAAGACAAGAACACAAGCAAACGGAACCACAATCAACAACGAGAAATGCACAAACAACATGATGCAAGACATGTATGATATGCACGATATGATATGCGATGCATATGCGTGCTCCGGAAGGAAAATGATGAACATGGCAGTAACTTGGCAAACCAAGTATGCCACTGGAAAGATGAGATGATTTCGGTCGAAATCGATATAAAGATCACCGGAATCGGATGCACGGTTTGCAAATGGCAAGCAAAACAAGAATGACACTAATCTGCGATAAACAGCAAGATAGCACTTAAAATGCAACAAGTAACAATGCTACAGCACCCCAACATAGCAAAAAAGCACATGGCAGTAATCTACAGGAGATGCTTGACAAAATATGAACACTGAGTTACGGCTAGTTCACAACATATCAAGCTCAAACAAGCATGGCAAAAGTGCAAAAGATTACAGGTTCACAGACTTACTGAAAAACTGGACATGAAAGAAATCAGCATCAGGTAGCAATGTTCGGAGCACGAAATCAATATGCTACAGAAACTTAACATAGCAAAACAAGGCATGGTAGTGTTCTACTAAATGCACATGACAAAAGTCCCTTAGTGACCATAAGCCAAAAAGGAACAGAAGATATGATGGCAAGCATGTAAACATAGCAAGTTTCGTTATCAGGTTTCAGACTTAGCAGAAAACAGAGCATGGCCGAAATATAAATATGTAGGCCTCTTTGTGAGCTTGATGCTCTCACTACAGAGCAATGCATGACAAACCAAGCATACCTAAAGCAAGATGGCATGTTTATGAAGCTATCCATGACAAGAACAATTGCATAGCATGTATGGATCAACTACAATAAGCTTGGCAAAAATGCATGTCATGTTAAGAATCTGCCAGAAATATTTTATAGCAAAAGTAGAGCAAGATTGAGTCATGATATGGTACTCTAAAATTGCAAACAGATGCAGGAATGGATCAATTACAACTATAGCTACAAAACATCCTTACTGAACATCTCCAAAATATGCATGGATCTCTCTGTAGCATCAAGTTTACAAGGCAACAAAATTACAGCAGACTAGGACTTAGAGAAATCACTAAGTCCCCGAAATCAGAAATATTACGGGGCCTACTTTGCATGCTTGTGCTAGTCACCACATAGATTACAAAAATACATGGACTACGCCACTGGAAAGATGGAATGGCATACTTCAAAACACATGTAGAGCTCATGCTCAAAAGATGCACAGAATAAATGATACAAAAATGACAAATCTCCAAGTTCTGATAAGAACTAGAGAATAACAGCAACTAGCCCTCTTCCAACGAAGATTTGGGCATCAAGATGACCTCTAATGAAAATGGTGCAGTTGAACAAACTGAGGAACATCACGAGACGAACAATTTGACATATTACACGCGCGAATCAGAGCTATATGCACAAAGTTACGGCATCGGGAACATAGGCACTTGCTAATGGAATTCTGGGACTTGGAAGAAATTAGAGGGGGATTTCGAGAAAAGTCAACGGGCACTGTACCGGCTCCGATCGGATCGGGCTCCCGAGCTCGAGCTCGAGCCCGACGGCGGCGCAGGGAGAGGAGGCGCGGCGGGCCGGGGAAGGCGCGGCCGAC